>NW_024043094.1:0-24321 GCF_014851395.1 Micropterus salmoides | reverse complement strand
AGTGAGTATTTTGACCATATCATCATTATGCGTACCTTTCAACTCCAAGTTGTATAAGGTTGAATGCTTATTGGATATCAGGTGTGTGTTATTGAGTATGAGGGCGGGGTGGCATAAGGAGATCAATACCCTATATCAAGGTATGTATAATTATTAGGCAGCTTCATTACTTCTGGTAAGTTTGGTAGAGGTACCTTGACTCTAAGGCTACGATCACACTGCAGGCCTTAATGCTCAATTCTGATTGTTTTTCCAGATACGTTTTTTTTTTTTAACAGTTCACATTATTGATTAAATTTGGCCCATATCAGACTTCAGTGTGTTTTTCATTGTCCTCTCACAAGTCAAATCTCTCCCGAATTATGATAAGTGTTCATAACTTTCTGTCCTTTTCATTACTGTTTCTCGTGCTGTCCAACACAACTGCCACACAACTCCCTCCCTCCTTCTCTCTTTTGCTTTCTCTTCCTCTCTTTACGGTGTCCATTCAGACAAGTAACATGTACTAACTCAGAAGAGAGCTTGCAGTCAGGTGGATTTCAGGTGTAAGAAAGGGAATTTGTGGGCAGATGAGGGTAGAAGAGGAAGAGAGACATATGTTTAATAATGACTTTTGGTGGAGCTTTTTTGTTCACCATGGCTCTTCTACAGCAGAACTGTGACAACAGCTGCTCTAGAGTGACGCCGCATCAATTCCGACCTGAGTGTCCAGAGTCAGGTTGCATTTAAAAAGATCCGATCTGTATCGGATTTGGATCACATATGAAAGTGGCCCAAATCTGAACTGGAAAAGTTCAGATTCTATGTGAAATGACCTGTTCACACTGTCATAAAAAGATCAGACCTGAGTCACATATGTGCAAAAAATTTGGATTTGGGTCATTTTGGCCTGCAGTCTAAACGTAACCTATGTTGAACCGTCTTCATCCACTTTGCACATCTAGACACTACAATCTTTCCCCATATGTCTTTACAAAACTGGCAACTTACATGTAAACAAACATGTTTGGTAACTTTTTACACCACATCTAGGTAATAAAAGGGTTAGCCTCAGGATAATACCATCTAAGTAGAGGCAATAACCTGGGGGAATATAACTCAATACTTTCAATTGCTAACCCATCACAAAATATAAAAATGTAGCTGGTTGTTCTGTGTAAATATAAGGAAAACTACAGTGAAGTGGTGAGTGATTATTATCTTATAGCTTCACATGCTGGGGTTCCTCTTCTCTTGCCACTTATAGGAACAAACAGTGAGAAAGTTCAAAAACAGACAACTAAAATAGGGAAATGGTTACGAATGTTATCTTGAAAACCAGAGACAAGTCCCACACTGAGTTACTAGAACAGCAACCAATTTTCTAAGAAAAAATGCTCGACTGACCTTGTCATACAGTACTCAGCTTTTAGTAAGCTGACATCACATTGTGTTTTTAAATTCTGTATCAATAACAAAACCAATGCATACTGCAGGAATAATATGAACGGTTGCATTTTACGTATACACACCTGCACAAATAAATGTACTATTTGACACCTTACTAGTCTATAACTAGTCTATAGCAATATCAATTAACGGCAATAAATCTGCATAATGAAAAATGTAAAAATCCCTCCTTTGTCTTTATTTTATTATGTTGATGATAAAAGGTCAACTGAGAATTCTGATTTTGTTGTAATGATAAACTAAGCAAATGGATTGCATTTTAGGCCATTTTGGTATGGTTATATTTATGTAACTTAAAGGGATAGTGGTGGCACAGTGGCTAAGACAAATGCCTTTGGTGTGAGAGACCCGGCTTCAATCCCCCACTGTGACACCAATGTGCCCCTGAGCAATACACTTAACCCCTAGTTGCTCCAGAGGTGCATGACCTCTGACATATATAGCACTTGTAAGTTGCTTTGGCTAAAAGCATCACCTTAAATGTAAATGTAAACATATGTTCAGATTTTGTGAAATGTATGAGGTACTTATCCATAGTCAGTGTATAGTAGATGGTAGTCAGCATGTGCCCAGTTTGGAGGCTCTCACCTGACTTCTTTCATCTAATTGTTCATTTACTTGGACTAAACTGAAACTTTAAATGTGAGGAAGTGATGAGTCCTGTCTTAACTGACTTTGGTTTGGCGATTGAGATTTGATTGATAACCTGTCTGGCCCAAAAACAATACAGTACAATATTGTGCAATTAATAAATTAAGTCAGTCAAGACCCGTCAATCTCTCACTGCTCTATTTGAGAGAAGCCTTTTTTGTTTTCGACACACTTTGAATCAGTAGAAAGGTAAGAACTAAATATTTTAACCTAATTTATTTGTGAAGAAACAAACTTTTAACAATTATAGGTGGGTTCTGAAGATACGCAATTCCACTACAAGTACAATGATTTGGAGCGAACAACGACACAGCAGGTAATGTAATTAGTTGTGGGTTAGCAAACTGTCGCTACAGCTGCTGCTGCGAACCCAACATGCAGAGAGGATGAGACAACACATTCTCACTCCCAACTTGTGACATATTCCCCCTTATCAAGACACCATAGCATCTCTTTTTAAACACCCAGGTGTTTATGGATGTGTAGGGCACTACGGTAAAGTTAGCAACAATATAAAGTATATGCAACAGCCAGTTAAGTTTGCAATGATAAATGTGCAATGTCCTGTTAGACTTTCAAAATAAATCACATCACATCATTGACCAGCGGTCAATGATGTGATGTGATTTATCACGTGTCATATGTCACGTGTCACATCACATCATTGACCGCTGGTCAATGATGTGATGTGACACGTGGTTAACATTATGAAATGTCAAAACTTTGCTATGTAAGTTAAGTAACTTGCGTAACTTTATCAAAAACAATCAATGTTGATTTTTTGTTTCACACAGGAAACAAACAGCAGTCTTCTGGGCAAAGGTTCAGTTTCTAGCCTACCATCCACCCCAACAACCTCCTTACTTGGACTTTTCTGTTATTTATAATAATGGCATTACAGGGCTTCCCCCACTGTGTTTAACTATGACGCTAAGGGGCTTTACAAACTGACGCCAAGGGGTCTTGACCATGCATCCATATGAGATAACTTGGCAGTGAAAACAGGTTCGACGAGACGGTCCCAGAGCCAGCCCACCTCAAACAGCAATACTCACAACTATAGCGAACTTCACAATAACAGCATATCTTGGCAAACTGGAAATTAACCTGAATGTGCATGGATAAGAACTGTCACTCCAACTTTAATAGAGTTGAAAATTAACTATTGTTAATTTTGACCATTAAGATATTTCTACTATTTTAGGATGAAGTGCACTGCAGCCCTTCTTGTGTTGTCCATGGTCGTTCTCATGGCTGAACCTGGAGAGGGATTTATTCACCACATGTCAAAGGAATTGTTCATGGTAACCACTCATAGAAAATATTGGCAATTTTAACAGCAGGCATTTACATGACTGGGCTGGAAAGGCACAGGTGTAACTAATAACATTAAGGCCTGCCTAAACTGGCACACCTAAACATATATGTGTGTGTGTGTGTGTGTGTGTGTGTGTGTGTGTGTGATAAATATATTACTTGAGGAATATGCACAAATGTGTTCATACTGAATTAATTACTTTGCTGACTGTTCTGTACAACAAACAATGATGTTATTCTACTTTTTGATGTGTGATATAAAGTAGAGTTCAGATTTAATGTAATTGTTTTCTTCCCGTCTGTTTTATTTAGCTGTGTATAAAATCCATAGGTAAGGTCCTGTGCTTCTACCATTTTTACTGTTACAATAATTGAATTGTCACAATGAATGTGAGAATTTGAAAAATATATAAATTTCTCATATACAATAAGTAATACACTACTACTACTTCAACAACTTCTCTCCTCAAAATGTTATGTTCTGCTGCAGATTTATCTCCCTCTTCTCCAGTATTTTCAGGGAAAACAAGATGTGGCAGAGCAGCAAGAGCAGCAGCGGCAATTTGACAAACGTTTAGTCGATTAGAACCCAGGACAGCCTAGCTTCAACTAGTCTGAATCTAAAGCTATGTTTCGGATGAAAGTGAATGTTTCTTGTTTTTCAACACAAGAAGGAAAAGCTGGGGCAACCATTTCTTAGCAAAATATAAGCAATGACTTAATTGATTGGAAATTTGAATAAATGCTGATAGAATGTCAGTTGTTCTGAATAAATTTGCAATATAAAACACCCAAACATGTCTTATTTACATTTATTTCTGATGAACTCTTTTACTTTTAACAAAGAGTATCAGTTACTGGAAATATGTTTAAAATAAAGGAACTGTGTGTACTCCTTTGTCAGCACAAATGCTTAATATATTGTATGTGCATGTGTGCTTTCTGTCATATTTCCTCTATGCTGCCTTGAGTGGTATGTTACAGATGCAACAAAATGTTCTGCAATTTTCTCTTTTTAATGTGAAGTATAAGACAAAAGACAACCAGAACTAAATAAATATCTCACTACCCTGACAATACATACAGTCATATAAAGAAGACTTTAAGGTCTTCAGCAAGGATCTATTCTAGGGCCAATTTTTAAACACTATTGATAATAGTTTGTTATGCTGATGATTAATTTATACTGTACAAAATCTTGCAACTCTTTTTAAGACATGGCCATGGTAACCCCCCCCCCCACCCCCCCTCCAGAGGAACTGATGGGAGGAGGAACCCATGTGTGAACTCACTTTGGTTTTGAGGTTGAGATTAGATCAATTATCTATCCCTCCCAAATACTATGAGTGTGTTTGCTCTTCCTGTAATAATACATTATACTTAGAATGACTATTAATTCAGCCAAGCATATATAAAGCCAGGCGTGTCTTCCAGTCAGTAGGCACAGCTATCTACATCACCTATAGATATCTACATCACACTGCTCACTCTGAGAACAGCCTTTTGTCTTTGACTCTACATCAGTGGAAAGGTATGAACTAAATATAAATATTAAACCTCATTTACTCCTATTATTATACATGTATTTGGAAAATGTGCTGAGATTTGTTATTGTATACCATGACATTGTAGCTGGCATTTAATCTTATATTTTTATTTAATCATTTCTTTGTAGAATGAAGTGTATTGTGATCTTTCTCGTGTTGTCCATGGTCGTGCTCATGGCTGAACCTGGAGAAGGCTTTCTTGGAACGCTTCTCCATGGAGCTGTTCACGGTACAGTCATGGACTCACTTAGCCTTTTAATGGCAAATATTAAGACACAACACACCTTTCTCATTGTCCAACATACCTTAAAAGGACCACAAACCAATAATAAATGTATATTATTGAACAAATATTGCCTGTATACCATCATCTTATATACAGTGAGGAAAATAAGTATTTCAACACCCTGCTATTTTGCAAGTTCTCCCACTTAGAAATCATGGAGGGGTCTGAAATTGTCATCGTAGTGCATGTCCACTGTGAGAGACATAATCTAAAACAAAAAATCCAGAAATCACAATGTATGATTTTTTAACAATTTATTTGTATGATACAGCTGCAAATAAGTATTTGAACACCTGTCTATCAGCTAGAATTCTGACTCTCAAAGACCTGTTAGTCTGCCTTCAAAATGTCCACCTCCACTCCATTTATTATCCTAAATTAGATGAACCTGTTTGAGTCGTTAGCTGCATAAAGACACCTGTCCACCCCATACAATCAGTAAGAATCCAACTACTAACATGGCCAAGACCAAAGAGCTGTCCAAAGACCCTAGAGACAAAATTGTACACCTCCACAAGGCTGGAAAGGGCTACGGGGAAATTGCCAAGCAGCTTGGTGAAAAAGGTCCACTGTTGGAGCATCATTAGAAAATGGAAGAAGCTAAACATGACTGTCAGTCTCCCTCGGACTGGGGCTCCATGCAAGATCTCACATCGTGGGGTCTCAATGATCCTAAGAAAGGTGAGAAATCAGCCCAGAACTACACGGAGGAGCCGGTCAATGACCTGAAAAGAGCTGGGACCACCGTTTCCAAGGTTACTGTTAGTAATACACTAAGACGTCATGGTTTGAAATCACGTATGGCACGGAAGGTTCCCCTGCTTAAACCAGCACATGTCAAGGCCCGTCTTCAGTTTGCAAATGACCATTTGGATGATCCAGAGGAGTCATGGGAGAAAGTCATGTGGTCAGATGAGACCAAAATAGAACTTTTTGGTCATAATTCCACTAACCGTGTTTGGAGGAAGAAGAATGATGAGTACCATCCCAAGAACACCATCCCTACTGTGAAGCATGGGGGTGGTAGCATCGTGCTTTGGGGGTGTTTTTCTGCACATGGGACAGGGCGACTGCACTGTATTAAGGAGAGGATGACCGGGGCCATGTATTGCGAGATTTTGGGGAACAACCTCCTTCCCTCAGTTAGAGCATTGAAGATGGGTCGAGGCTGGGTCTTCCAACATGACAATGACCCGAAGCACACAGCCAGGATAACCAAGGAGTGGCTCTGTAAGAAGCATATCAAGGTTCTGGCGTGGCCTAGCCAGTCTCCAGACCTAAACCCAATAGAGAATCTTTGGAGGGAGCTCAAACTCCGTGTTTCTCAGTGACAGCCCAGAAACCTGATTGATCTAGAGAAGATCTGTGTGGAGGAGTGGGCCAAAATCCCTCCTGCAGTGTGTGCAAACCTGGTGAAAAACTACAGGAAACGTTTGACCTCTGTAATTGCAAACAAAGGCCACTGTACCAAATATTAACATTGATTTTCTCAGGTGTTCAAATACTTATTTGCAGCTGTATCATACAAATAAATAGTTAAAAAATCATACATTGTGATTTCTGGATTTTTTGTTTTAGATTATGTCTCTCACAGTGGACATGCACCTACGATGACAATTTCAGACCCCTCCATGATTTCTAAGTAGGAGAACTTGCAAAATAGCAGGGTGTTCAAATACTTATTTTCCTCACTGTAGCTACTCTTCTGCGTCACTGACCTCCGTTTTATAAAAAAAAAAAAAAACTGTTAAAAACTATGAGAACCCGCCTAGGCCTGAATTTAATACTTCGCTTGCACAAACATACACATATATTGTCATTCGTAAGTATGTATGTATGTATGTATGCGTGAGGTGAGTATGTATGTGCGAGTTAGAGTAGAGCCTTTGGTGTGGAAGACCCAGGTTTGATTTCCACTGACTGCCAGTGTCATTGCTCTTCATGCAGCAGGTCCGGGCATTATGGGGACATGAAAACTTTATTTGTTGTTCTTATGCTGACATGTTCCTTCATTATTTTGAGCAAATCCCACATACACCATTCCTGTGAATATTCACTTGAGCATCAATATATCAAGTATGTTAATTTGCTGCTGAAAATTGTCACCACCAAAAACACTGTATACTCCTGTTCTTTGCTATACTCATGCAAATATATGTGTGACACTTTTTAAAGAATTCTTCAGTAGAAACCATTGGGCTTTGGGCTGAGAGCCACAAATGAGGCAGAGAAGTCAAAAAGTACTGATAGATGGACTAATGCTTTGTTTGTTTTGGTCACGGGATAAGTTGTCCAAAACATTGAATAAAACCAGCCTCAGCCTGTAAAAATATTGTGCACATGTTGAATGTATCTGCGCCATTTCAACACTACTTACTTAAGTATGCATGACACAATATCAATGTTTTATCTTGAACATACAATGCATTCATATTAAATCAAAAAGACTACACAATGTTGCTTTTTCTTAAAATAACAGCTTCAAAATAATTAATTGTACACTAACTTTTAAGAGTATAAATGGCATCACTTCCGCTCTGGGCCAGGGAAGCTTGCTATGACAATATGTAAGATTGAAATCCCGGGCAGGTTTTCTATCTAACAGTGTAATGCTTTATGGCACCACAACACATCAAGAAAAATCTTTAGCTAGCAAGCTCTGAGAAAAGGCAAAAAGTATAGAATGTACGTTGTCTGAGGAAGCAAGGAAGAGAAAAAGAGAGAGTGAACAAAAATCCATTGCACTGACTTTTACTCATCAGTACTTACTAATCAGTAATAACTTATTAGCTGGCTTGCAATGTCTTGTGTTGTTGCCCTTGCTTGATGTTTGGCTGTGTTAGCAGTGTTATCGAAATCAGCCATAGGTTTCACAAACAGAGGTTTAGCCGCTAGCTATAAATCTCGAGTTGAAACTTACTAGATACTAGGACATCGGTAACGTTTCTGTATGTGGTCTTTGCATAACCGGGCTCAGCAGCCTCTATGGACATAACGTTAGCTAATGGCAGAGGCGAATAGACAGAAGTGGACATTCACGGAGGAAGTTAAGAAGAGAAAAACAGAGTGACCAAGCAAGAGGCTGCCAGCCATTGGGTAGAGCTTCATGAAATAAAAGGCTGCAAGACAGATGGCGAACTAGCAGTCTTTGTGTTGGACTACAAATTAATATTGTTATGTCTTGTGTTGTCGCACTTGCTTAATGTTTGGCCATGTTAGCAAAGTTGGAGAGTTTTTGTTTTTGATCATTTTGCACCAAATGACAAATGCACGTGTACAGCTGTCCTTATTTACAAAAGTGCATTACAATCTGAAGCTGTAGGGATGCTGAATCGCACAAGAAAACACATCTTACATAATAATGTGACTGTCCTGTACTACAAAGAATAATATTATGACAATGTATTGATTGACGTGTGATAGATATATACAGTATAGACATACACATGTGTGAGTTTAAATTTAATGTATTTTTTTCTTTTGTTTGTTTTATTTAGTCAGCAAGATACTCCATGGGTAAGGACATGTGCTACTACCATTGTTCCTTGTTTTTACTACAACTAAACAACTAAGTTTCAATAAATATTAGTGTAAGTTGGTTTATACTTACTATAAATGACCCTTGTTGTGTCGAATCTTCTCTACATTCACCAGGATTATGGGTGGGGACCACGGTGTCCAAGAGCAGGAAGAGCAGCTGGACAAACGTTCAACCGATTACAACTCAGGGCGGCCTGGTTTTTCCTAGACTAAAGGGGCCATTGGAATGAAGGATGCTTTGAATGAAAAGAAATGCTTCTTGTTCACCACTTAATATATATATTGCACTGCAGCTAACTGATTGAAATTGTTTGGGAATAAATTTGCATTGGAGTGTTTCACTGTGTCTTATTTGAAAAAGATATTTAATGGTGGCAAAACAAGTTTTACTTTTAACTCTTATTTCATATTAAATATAATATGATCAAACATTTTGTAATAGTATATTAGTTATAATCACATCTGATAAATCTGAGATGTGACAAAAATATGACCCATTTCTGAAGTCACTCTAAAAATCAAAATACTGGCCCGGTCATCCACGGGTACCAACTTGTACTATTACCACTATTACTATTAATGCTACTATAGAATATTAAAATTACTAACTGATAAATTGTAATATTAGTAATAAATATACAACAAAGTAAATAAGTGACAATAAATAGAGCTGCTGCAGGGTTCTCATTTTCAAACGTGTCAGCCAGAGAAGATTCAGCTGATGTCATATGTTTTGTTGATACATTTTAAAAGGATATTCATGATACGGGGACTAAGAAAACAACTTCAGCCTTGTATCATTACAGTCACATGTATTTGAGAGTATAACGGTGCCTGACAACCCTAAACAATAATGTGCACAGCTCTACACTTATGTAGCTAGAGTTTGCAATAGCTTCACTTACGGATATTTACAAGCTTCCTCATAGCTGTAAATCCTGGAGGTCTGGGTAAAGCTTAAAACATTAGCATGATGTGCTAGAAACTTTAAACCATGGGAAGTTTCAAAGCCTAAACCCAGTATGATGCAACTCAACAGTGTTCATATTAGACATTAGAAGATACCAAGACAGGAGACCCCTGACAACATAGCGGCTAAATGAACTTGTGAGATGAAGGGAGGTCAAGGCCCCAACTGCTGCTGCGATTGATGACCCTGTTGGTGAGCATACCAAATTAGCGAGCTCTAACTATAATTACTAACTTCCCCTTGATTTTTCAGAACACTGGCATGCACCTGCCACGTTCCTTGTTTAGATTAGATCAGCATTTTAACACTGCATTGCAAAATGCTGTGTTTTACCTTCCTATATTGCAAAACACTATGTACACAATGAGAAATGTGTCCATTGGTATAAAAAAGACATGTATCTGCCACCACACACAGATCTATGCCACACCGCTCGCTTGGTTTGTTTGACAGCAACCTTTTGACTCTTCACTGAATCAAAAATAAGTAAGGACAAAATCTTTAATCCTCATTCACTAACAGTATAAGCAAAACAGTAAGAGATCAATCAGATTTGCTACAGTATATATAATGTGTCTTTCAAGCTTGCATAACCAGTAAATAAAAATAACTGTACACTTCGTTTTTAAAAGTCATTGACTCTGGAATGTCATTTGGTTCTTGTTTTTCAGGATGAAGTGCATCACGCTCTTTCTTGTGTTGTCGCTGGTCGTCCTCATGGCTGAACCTGGGGAGGGTTTTATTCACCACATTTTCAAAGGAATTGCCAATGGTACTAATCATGAATTCTCTTTTCACAGCAGACATTTTGACATGACTGAGCTAGAAATGCACAGGTGTAACTAATAATATAAAGACCTGTCACTATTCACAATAAGATGGTGCTTGACCTGGCACACCTAAACACAAGGCAGCCATTACTGAGATCATTGATTACAATTACTTCAAAGAGGATTATGAATTATTAATTAATTAAAAACATCCAAGTTCTTAACTTATATGAGAGGAAAATATTTTCTTATTTGAGATTTTTATATGTACTTAACATATTTAATTATATTACATTATGCACTTCTGCACTTCCACATTTTTTAAATATTTTTATCAACACCACCAGTTGTTGTTATCATACAGATTACTGATTTATATATTGAATTATACAGCACAATGTATTTAGTATGTGTATGATATTAAAAAATTTCCATGTCCAAGCACTGCAGAAAACCATGTTTGACTGTTGTTGACTGTACTCTGCTGTAAAGACTTTTATAAAATACATGAAGCGTGAGTTAAGACTTAATGTAACTGTTTTCTTCTTTTGTCTGTTTTATTCAGTCGGGAGGATGATCCATGGGTAAGAACATCTGCTTCTACTACTGTTACTATTCCTACATACACTTAAATTACTACAAAAGATATTAAAATGCATATAACTTGGCTACACATAGCCCCTTTATTAAATGTAAATGGGCTAAATCCTCTCAATTCTTTCTCCCTCCACCAGGATTGTCACCGGGAGACGCGGCATGAGAGAGCAGCAAGAGCTAGACAGACAAGAGCAGGCAGCTTTCGACTAGACTTCATGAATCTGTGAGGGTTCACCTGAAGGAGCCACTCAAAGCAATGTTTAAGATGAAAAGAAATGCTTTTTTTGTCGTGTTGACCTTTTTGATTTTGTATTGATTTTGAAATGTTTTGGGTCAATGCTGAAATAAATTAACTGCCCCTGTGATACTTTATTAATTTTGGACAATTGGGAATTAATTAATAAAATATGCATTATAAAAACTAAAAATTCCTCTGCTGTCTTTATTTGACTGTGTTGATAAACACATTAAGATTAAGTATTCTGGTTTATGTAAAGAAAAAAATAATCTACTTGTGTCTGCCTTCTTCATCTAATGTACTACTGTACATGTACAGAAACTGCCCGTGGAGCAGAAGGGCAAACGCTAGCTTGATCTTCATTTTTAGTATGAATAGAAAAATTACAATCAAAATATGAAAGAGATAGAATAAATACTATTACAACAAATAAGTAATATGAAATAAAAGTAATAGGCTAATTATTATAACATTTAATATTTAATGTTGATCAATGGTTGTCACCTTTTGATATTAAACTTTAGGGATATATATGCATTATTTAGTTACATATGGATTCTGTAAACATAAGCTGCTTTTATGATAGGTCTTTTGCATGGGTTAACGTTTTTTTTTTTGCATGTTTGCAATACCTTTTCAATTCAATTCAAATTAGCTTTATTGGCATGAATGTGTAACAACAATATTGCCAAAGCATCATACAAACTACATCAGAACAATCAACATCATACATTTCATTAAACAAGTAATTAAAGCGTAAAGTAATCAAAGCCTATGTGTGTTTTTGTTAAAAATATATATATATATTAAAAATTAAAATAAAATACAATAATAACTTCACTGGTCCACTTTGCAAGACAAATGCAAACAAGTCGTGGTATGATCTGTGATAAGACGTCTGATGCAGAGGTTCTTCCTCGAAATGCTTGCATTAGTGAATGATTTAATACCACCTACAAGACATTCATATGCGTGACCCTCTGATGTCGGCTGATAGCCTATGTGCTGACCAAAACCAATGATAACCTGAGGATGCTACATGATGATATCCAGGTAGGATTTTCCCGAGCAGATTGTATGACCAATAATTCAACCACATTTCCACAACATAGCTTTTATTTGCACCATTTCAGTTTTTGCCTTTGTGAACACATTGGTCCAGTAGGAAAACTGAAATAATATATCATCCTCGCACTAGTTTGATTCAGGAACTGGGCCTTCAGGTGTGAACCCGCCCTAAAAGTCAGAACTGAAAACTACATATGGACCTTCCAATTAGAAAACATGTTGTAGTAGCCCTGTATCTTCAGACGCACATAAGCGTTTTGTTATGTTGTTTCATATCAGTCCTACATCCATCAATCACTAATCTCCTTCAACCTTGCATCCCTGAATGCAGAGCCTAGAAATGCTGCAATGTAACTTGTACACAGAACTCAAATGGGCATTAAATCAGTGTGATTTAAAAGATAACAGAAATGTGCCATCTCTTTTGGAATCCTGGTCTAAGACACTGACAATTGGTTGATAATGAGTGGGATGACTTCAGTTTCTTTGCTAATATTAGATCAGCATCTGTATCTCTGTAATGAGACTTTCTATGTAGCAAAATACTGCACAAACAATGAGTAAGGAATTTACTGATTGCTATAAAACGAGATGTGTGTGATCCAACACAGAGAGTTACAGGACCTGTAGATCTCGTACTACTTTCTTGGCTCTCTTTGATAACATCTTTTTGACTTTCACCCTCAGTCAGTGGAAAGAAGTAAGTATCTCATCTTGATTTATCTGCAACACAAGTGTTGCACATTTGCTGAGAATTGCTAGTGTCTATTTTATAATTAGAAACTGGTATTACAAACTAGTAACTGACTCTGTGTGTGTTTGGATGTGGTTTTTCAGGATGAAGTGCATTACGCTCTTTCTTATTTTGTCACTGGTCATCCCCATGGCTGAACCTAGGAGAGGTTTTGTTCGCCACTTTTACAAAACACTGTCTCATGGTAACCACTCACAGAATTTTTGTTTTTCACATACATTTCAACAGGACATAACTGGAAATGCACAGGTGTACATACAATAACATTAATAATGACTTATGAATAAATAAATAAATGGAATTGGATATAGATGCATGTACATATGTAATATGTAATATGTAATGTGTACATATAGCTAACCTGAACCTTAATACATTTAGGTTTAATTATTCATTATCATCATGATTTTGCTTATTTTAAACTGTATTTGATAAGATTTTAGAAGCTTGGATTTTTTCATTAAATATACAAACGTGTTTTGATGTTGTCAATGTTCAGAATGGGATAAACACTATGTCCAAGTTTACACAATAATTTAATGAATGGAAATAAGGTCTTAAATTGTGTTAATCATAATTCCATACCAATGTTTCCCTTCTGTGAGGTATAACATAATGTGAGTAATATAATTATAATTATAATAATTATAAATAGTAATTATAAGTTAGTAAGTATTTTAACCTGTTTTTTTTTTTATTTTCTCTTGTCTGTTTTATTTAGGCGGAAAGTTTATACGTGGGTAAGTACTTGTCCTTGACAATACTTGACTTTAATAATTTCTGTGTGTTGTTATGTTCTGGAGCTAAATTCTCTCAATTCTCTCTCCACCCACCAGGGCTGTCAAATATGTCAAGAAACTTGGCGTGAATGAGCAACAAGATCTGGTCAAACGTTCATTTAATCAAGAGCAGGCAGCTTTTGATTAGACCTTCTGAATCTATGATGGTCCCTCTGAAAGAGCCGCTGTAAACTTTGTTTTAGATGAAAATAAATGCTTCTTGCTTTTCAACATAAAAAAGTACCGACTCATTGCTTCAATATATTGACCGAATTGATCTTGGACATTTGGAATAAATCTGCTTTTCTGCAAATCTGATGTGATACATCAAAACATTTCTCCCTTGTTTCATTTAAGACAAAATATGAATCACTGAACTGGATGTAAATTGTGTGTTAAGGCCTTAACCCATTTAAACACCTATGAGAGATATTTAGGTAGATTTTTTCTCTCTTTAATTTTTCACAAATCTTGTTTAAGGTAGTTTTTTTAGCATTTTGTTACTACATGCTGAAAAGGAATACTAAAATACAGCATATCAAAATTTGTAGTAATGTGTATGTAGTATTTACATTCACTTATTCAAGGAGAAAATAAAACCAATAAATGGAGTGGAGATGGACATTTTGAAGGCAGACTAACAGGTCTTTGAGAGTCAGAATTCTAGCTGATAGACAGGTGTTCAAATACTTATTTGCAGCTGTATCATACAAATAAATAGTTAAAAAATCATACATTGTGATTTCTGGATTTTTTTTTTAGATTATGTCTCTCACAGTGGACATGCACCTACGATGACAATTTCAGACCCCTCCATGATTTCTAAGTGGGAGAACTTATATATATATATATACTGTAAATAGCAGGGTGTTCAAATACTTATTTTCCTCACTGTAGGTATGTAGGACAGGTAACATCATTTCATCAGTTTTTGGGAAAGTTACATAGAACTATAGAAATGCATATAGTGCTTTTTTCATTGTGTGTAATTCTGCAGCTGGGGCTGTAAGGTGCCTATTACAGGCTAGCATGTACATGTTTGCAGCCTCGCAAACACAGGTGAATATTGCTTATCATTTCATTGTTTTAATATTTTATCACATGTATGCAACTTTAAACTGCATTTGTATATTACAACTTGAGCTAGAGTTACTAATATACTCATTACTGTAGTCGAGGTATGTCAACAATAAGGGGGCCTCAGAGACCAAAGATTTGCAGCAGTTGTATCTGCCCCAGGAGCTGCAATATGATCCACGTGACTAAAACTCATCATAAAAGCAGATCGGTTATGTATTAAAGAAATCACTGAATGTGTAATGGCCTCTATCTTTGGGGCATACACATTCAGTCAGGGAAATACCTATGAAAATGACCTATGAAATCATGAAAATAAAACTTATATTTGTCAAACACAAGAAGCCTGAACAAGGATCTCCCATGTTTCTGACCAATGTAACTCAAGGACAAATGGTATAAACATTACATATGCATTTGGTTTCAGTAGTCAAAGGGCGAAAAAGTTTATAGATTTATAAGTCAGGACCGTGAACTGTGGCGCCACCTATATAAATTTACTTTACTTTAATTCATTTTTAAACACAAAATAGACAGACCCAGGTTTCTATTCAATTAATTGAGTGGGTTAACAAAACATACCACCAAGAAGAAACATTTTAAACACAAGCCACTAGATGTCAAACAGTGATCATGTGCACACACCAAGACATGCAATACGCCCAGTCCAAAGTAGTGTGTGACATAACACCAATGCAATAAGGGTCCAAAGACAAATATAAGTATTTGGTCCCTGTTGTTTAGATATTTTTAGTTAAGTTATACTCAGGGAAATTACTTATGATTAGGGAATAGCTTGGGGAAAGTTGTCCTTCGCACTCGACCAACCCTATTTAGGAGCATTTAGAAGCCACATTAATGTGGCTGTCTGGGGAGATGAAAAGATGAAAAGAAATACTTTTTTTGATTTTGAAATGTTTTAGGTCAATACTGAAATAAATTAACTGCCTCTGTGATACTTGATTAATTTTGGACAATTGGGAATTAATTAATAAAATATGCATTATAAAAACTAAACATTCCTCTGCTGTCTTTATTTGACTGTTTTGATAAATACAATTTTAACATTGAGTATTCTGGTTTATGGGGATGGCAGTGGAGCAATGGATAAGACTATGCCTTTGATGTGAGAGACCCGAGTTCAATCGCCCACTTTGACCCATCCAACATTGTGTCCCTGAGCAAGACACTTAACCCCTAGTTGCTCCAGAAGCATGCAACCTCTGACATATATAGCAATTGTAAGTCGCTTTGGATAAAAGCGTTAGCTAAATGAATAAATGTAAATAAAGACACAAGTAGATAATTTCTACTTGTGTCTGCCTTCTAACAACTACAATATTTGCTGTCTTGTATGTTGTATCTTATGTAGTACTGTACATGTATAAGTGAGTTTTTAACCTGTTATTTTATTAGTATATTTGTAACACAAAAACAAAAAAGATCTTCTGCATAGTTCTTGGGTTTGTGAGTACAATAGAAAGCATGATCATAAATGATTATAACAACCAAAATGTCAAAAGGCTTTAACAACTTTTCTTTTCCATGGGAACAATCATCCGTAAAACTGCACTTTAAGGTTACCCAACGAAGGTTAAAGTCAAGGGCAACTGGACTTGGTTGAAGATACTGGAAGATGTTTCGTCCCTCATCCAAAGAACTTCTTCAGTTCTGACTGACTGGCAGGGAAACTCAGCTATTTAACCTCAGTGGGGTCGTTTGCCAGGGTCATCGATACTGCTGGTTCGTTAGTGTTCCTGGTTGCTGTAACAACAGTCGCTACAGTCGTTAGGACTCCCGGTGGCCAAGACTGAACGACCATCGCTGGTATCTTCACCTGAAGCCAATTGGTTACGTTTGTTGAGTTTGAGGACCACCAGGTGCACATTTTAGACAGAGAAGATGGATGGTTTGAAAGAGGGGTCAAGAAAGCCATCTACACCCGGGTCGAGAAGCCGTCATTGAACAGAGGAGGGGGTCTACGCCACTACTTATCCCCCACTTACAATGCTGTCCTTTCATCACTTCCTAGGAAACTCAACAAACGTAACCTATTGGCCTCAGGTGAGTCGTGCTCATGGCTGAACCTGGAGGAGGCTTTCTTGGAACGCTTCTCCATGGAGCTGTTCACGGTATATATACAGTAGCTACTCAGTGACCTGACACTTTTTATTTAAAAAAACTGTTAAAAACTATGAGAACTCACCTAGGCCAAAACTGAATACTTCGCTTGCACATACATACATATGCATGCTTGGACATACATATTGTCATTCGTAAGTATGTATGTATGTATGTATGTATGCGTGAGGTGAGTATGTATGTGTGAGTTAGAGTAGAGCCTTTGGTGTGGAAGACCCAGGTTTGATTTCCACTGACTGCCAGTGTCATTGCTCTTCATGCAGCAGGTCCGGGCATTATGGGGACATGAAAACTTTATTTGTTGTTCTTATGCTAAGAACATGTTCCTTCATTATTTTGAGCAAATCCCACATACACCATTCCTGTGAATATTCACTTGAGCATCAATATATCAAGTATGTTAATTTGCTGCTGAAAATTGTCACCACCAAAAATACTGTATACTCCTGTTCTTTGCTATACTCACGCATATATATGTGTGACACTTTTTAAAGATTTCTTCAGTAGAAACCATTGGGCTTTGGGCTGAGAGCCACAAACGAGGCAGAGAAGTCAAAAAGTACTGATAGATGGACTAATGCTTTGTTTGTTTTGGTCACGGGATAAGTTGTCCAAAACATTGAATAAAACCAGCCTCAGCCTGTAAAAATATTGTGCACATGTTGAATGTATCTGCGCCATTTCAACACTACTTACTTAAGTATGCATGACACAATATCAATGTTTATCATCTTGAACATACAATGCATTCATATTAAATCAAAAAGACTACACAATGTTGCTTTTTCTTAAAATAACAGCTTCAAAATAATTAATTGTACACTAACTTTTAAGAGTATGAATGGCATCACTTCCGCTCTGGGCCAGGGAAGCTTGCTATGACAATATGTAAGATTGAAATCCCGGGCAGGTTTTCTATCTAACAGTGTAATGCTTTATGGCACCACAACACATCAAGAAAAATCTTTAGCTAGCAAGCTCTGAGAAAAGGCAAAAAGTATAGAATGTACGTTGTCTGAGGAAGCAAGGAAGAGAAAAAGAGAGAGTGAACAAACAAAAATCCATTGCACTGACTTTTACTCATCAGTACTTACTAATCAGTAATAACTTATTAGCTGGCTTGCAATGTCTTGTGTTGTTGCCCTTGCTTGATGTTTGGCTGTGTTAGCAGTGTTATCGAAATCAGCCATAGGTTTCACAAACAGAGATTTAGCCGCTAGCTATAAATCTCGAGTTGAAACTTACTAGATACTAGGACATCGGTAACGTTTCTGTATGTGGTCTTTGCATAACCGGGCTCAGCAGCCTCTATGGACATAATGTTAGCTAATGGCAGAGGCGAATAGACAGAAGTGGACATTCACGGAGGAAGTTAAGAAGAGAAAAACAGAGTGACCAAGCAAGAGGCTGCCAGCCATTGGGAGAGCTTCATGAAATAAAAGGCAGCAAGACAGATGGCGAACTGGCAGTCTTTGTGTTGGTCTACAAATTAATATTGTTATGTCTTGTGTTGTCGCACTTGCTTGATGTTTGGCCATGTTAGCAAAGTTGGAGAGTTTTTGTTTTGATCATTTTGCACCAAATGACAAATGCACATGTACAGCTGTCCTTATTTACAAAAGTGCATTACAATCTGAAGCTGTAGGGATGCTGAATCGCACAAGAAAACACATCTTACATAATAATGTGACTGTCCTGTACTATAATATTATGACAATGTATTGATTGACGTGTGATAGATATATACAGTATAGACATACACATGTGTGAGTTTAAATTTAATGTATTTTTTTCTTTTGTTTGTTTTATTTAGTCAGCAAGATACTCCATGGGTAAGGACATGTGCTACTACCATTGTTCCTTGTTTTTACTACAACTAAACAACTAACGTTTCAATAAATATTAGTGTAAGTTGGTTTATACTTACTATAAATGACCCTTGTTGTGTCGAATCTTCTCTACATTCACCAGGATTATGGGTGGGGACCACGGTGTCCAAGAGCAGGAAGAGCAGCTGGACAAACGTTCAACCGATTACAACTCAGGGCGGCCTGGTTTTTCCTAGACTAAAGGGGCCATTGCGAAGGATGCTTTGAATGAAAAGAAATGCTTCTTGTTCACCACTTAATATATATATTGCACTGCAGCTAACTGATTGAAATTGTTTGGGAATAAATTTGCATTGGAGTGTTTCACTGTGTCTTATTTGAAAAAGATATTTAATGGTGGCAAAACAAGTTTTACTTTTAACTCTTATTTCATATTAAATATAATATGATCAAACATTTTGTAATAGTATTATTAGTTATAATCACATCTGATAAATCTGAGATGGTTCTCATTTTCAAACGTGTCAGCCAGAGAAGATTCAGCTGATGTCATATGTTTTGTTGATACATTTTAAAAGGATATTCATGATACGGGGACTAAGAAAACAACTTCAGCCTTGTATCATTACAGTCACATGTATTTGAGAGTATAACGGTGCCTGACAAACCCTAAACAATAATGTGCACAGCTCTACACTTATGTAGCTAGAGTTTGCAATAGCTTCACTTACGGATATTTACAAGCTTCCTCATAGCTGTAAATCCTGGAGGTCTGGGTAAAGCTTAAAACATTAGCATGATGTGCTAGAAACTTTAAACCATGGGAAGTTTCAAAGCCTAAACCCAGTATGATGCAACTCAACAGTGTTCATATTAGACATTAGAAGATACCAAGACAGGAGACCCCTGACAACATAGCGGCTAAATGAACTTGTGAGATGAAGGGAGGTCAAGGCCCCAACTGCTGCTGCGATTGATGACCCTGTTGGTGAGCATACCAAATTAGCGAGCTCTAACTATAATTACTAACTTCCCCTTGATTTTTCAGAACACTGACATGCACCTGCCACGTTCCTTGTTTAGATCAGATCAGCATTTTAACACTGCATTGCAAAATGCTGTGTTTTACCTTCCTATATTGCAAAACACTATGTACACAATGAGAAATGTGTCCATTGGTATAAAAAAGACATGTATCTGCCACCACACACAGATCTATGTCACACCGCTCGCTTGGTTTGTTTGACAGCAACCTTTTGACTCTTCACTGAATCAAAAATAGGTAAGGACAAAATCTTTAATCCTCATTCACTAACAGTATAAGCAAAACAGTAAGAGATCAATCAAATTTGCTACAGTATATATAATGTGTCTTTCAAGCTTGCATAACCAGTAAAGAAAAATAACTGTACGCTTCGTTTTTAAAAGTCATTGACTCTGGAATGTCATTTGGTTCTTGTTTTTCAGGATGAAGTGCATCACGCTCTTTCTTGTGTTGTCGCTGGTCGTCCTCATGGCTGAACCTGGGGAGGGTTTTATTCACCACATTTTCAACGGAATTGCCAATGGTACTAATCATGAATTCTCTTTTCACAGCAGACATTTTGACATGACTGAGCTAGAAATGCACAGGTGTAACTAATAATATAAAGACCTGTCACTATTCACAATAAGATGGTGCTTGACCTGGCACACCTAAACACAAGGCAGCCATTACTGAGATCATTGATTACAATTACTTCAAAGAGGATTATGAATTATTAATTAATCAAAAACATCCAAGTTCTTAACTTATATGAGAGGAAAATATTTTCTTATTTGAGATTTTTATATGTACTTAACATATTTAATTATATTACATTATGCATTCTGCACTTCCACATTTTTTAAATATTTTTATCAACACCACCAGTTGTTGTTATCATACAGATTACTGATTTATATATTGAATTATACAGCACAATGTATTTAGTATGTGTATGATATTAAAAAATTTCCATGTCCAAGCACTGCAGAAAACCATGTTTGACTGTTGTTGACTGTACTCTGCTGTAAAGTCTTTTATAAAATACATGAAGCGTGAGTTAAGACTTAATGTAACTGTTTTCTTCTTTTGTCTGTTTTATTCAGTCGGGAGGATGATCCATGGGTAAGAACATCTGCTTCTACTACTGTTACTATTCCTACATACACTTAAATTACTACAAAAGATATTAAAATGCATATAACTTGGCTACACATAGCCCCTTTATTAAATGTATATGGGCTAAATCCTCTCAATTCTTTCTCCCTCCACCAGGATTGTCACCAGGAGACGCGGCATGAGAGAGCAGCAAGAGCTAGACAGACAAGAGCAGGCAGCTTTCGACTAGACTTCATGAATCTGTGAGGGTTCACCTGAAGGAGCCACTCAAAGCAATGTTTAAGATGAAAAGAAATGCTTTTTTTGTCGTGTTGACCTTTTTGATTTTGTATTGATTTTGAAATGTTTTGGGTCAATGCTGAAATAAATTAACTGCCCCTGTGATACTTTATTAATTTTGGACAATTGGGAATTAATTAATAAAATATGCATTATAAAAACTAAAAATTCCTCTGCTGTCTTTATTTGACTGTGTTGATAAACACATTAAGATTAAGTATTCTGGTTTATGTAAAGAAAAAAATAATCTACTTGTGTCTGCCTTCTTCATCTAATGTACTACTGTACATGTACAGAAACTGCCCGTGGAGCAGAAGGGCAAACGCTAGCTTGATCTTCATTTTTAGTATGAATAGAAAAATTACAATCAAAATATGAAAGAGATAGAATAAATACTATTACAACAAATAAGTAATATGAAATAAAAGTAATAGGCTAATTATTATAACATTTAATATTTAATGTTGATCAATGGTTGTCACCTTTTGATATTAAACTTTAGGGATATATATGCATTATTTAGTTACATATGGATTCTGTAAACATAAGCTGCTTTTATGATAGGTCTTTTGCATGGGTTAACATTTTTTTTTTGCATGTTTGCAATACCTTTTCATGTGTAACAACAATATTGCCAAAGCATCATACAAACTACATCAGAACAATCAACATCATACATTTCATTAAACAAGTAATTAAAGCGTAAAGTAATCAAAGCCTATGTGTGTTTTTGTTAAAATATATATATATATTAAAAATTAAAATAAAATACAATAATAACTTCACTGGTCCACTTTGCAAGACAAATGCAAACAAGTCGTGGTATGATCTGTGATAAGACGTCTGATGCAGAGGTTCTTCCTCGAAATGCTTGCATTAGTGAATGATTTAATACCACCTACAAGACATTCATATGCGTGACCCTCTGATGTCGGCTGATAGCCTATGTGCTGACCAAAACCAATGATAACCTGAGGATGCTACATGATGATATCCAGGTAGGATTTTCCCGAGCAGATTGTATGACCAATAATTCAACCACATTTCCACAACATAGCTTTTATTTGCACCATTTCAGTTTTTGCCTTTGTGAACACATTGGTCCAGTAGGAAAACTGAAATAATATCATCCTCGCACTAGTTTGATTCAGGAACTGGGCCTTCAGGTGTGAACCCGCCCTAAAAGTCAGAACTGAAAACTACATATGGACCTTCCAATTAGAAAACATGTTGTAGTAGCCCTGTATCTTCAGACCACATAAGCGTTTTGTTATGTTGTTTCTTATCAGTCCTACATCCATCAATCACTAATCTCCTTCAACCTTGCATCCCTGAATGCAGAGCCTAGAAATGCTGCAATGTAACTTGTACACAGAACTCAAATGGGCATTAAATCAGTGTGATTTAAAAGATAACAGAAATGTGCCATCTCTTTTGGAATCCTGGTCTAAGACACTGACAATTGGTTGATAATGAGTGGGATGACTTCAGTTTCTTTGCTAATATTAGATCAGCATCTGTATCTCTGTAATGAGACTTTCTATGTAGCAAAATACTGCACAAACAATGAGTAAGGAATTTACTGATTGCTATAAACGAGATGTGTGTGATCCAACACAGAGAGTTACAGGACCTGTAGATCTCGTACTGCTTTCTTGGCTCTCTTTGATAACATCTTTTTGACTTTCACCTCAGTCAGTGGAAAGAAGTAAGTATCTCATCTTGATTTATCTGCAACACAAGTGTTGCACATTTGCTGAGAATTGCTAGTGTCTATTTTATAATTAGAAACTGGTATTACAAACTAGTAACTGACTCTGTGTGTTTTTATGTGGTTTTTCAGGATGAAGTGCATTACGCTCTTTCTTATTTTGTCACTGGTCATCCCCATGGCTGAACCTAGAGAGGTTTTGTTCGCCACTTTTACAAAACACTGTCTCATGGTAACCACTCACAGAATTTTTGCATTTTTCACATACATTTCAACAGGACATAACTGGAAATGCACAGGTGTACATACAATAACATTAATAATGACTTATGAATAAATAAATAAATGGAATTGGATATAGATGCATGTACATATGTAATATGTATATGTAATGTGTACATATAGCTAACCTGAACTTTAATACGTTTAGGTTTTTATTCATTATCATCATGATTTTGCTTATTTTAAACTGTATTTGATAAGATTTTTTCATTAAATATACAAACGTGTTTTGATGTTGTCAATGTTCAGAATGGGATAAACACTATGTCCAAGTTTACACAATAATTTAATGAATGTAAATAAGGTCTTAAATTGTGTTAATAATAATTCCATACAAGAGTTTTCCCTTCTGTGAGGTATAACATAATGTGAGTATATAATTATAATTATAATAATTATAAATAGTACTATAATTATTTTAACCTGGTTTTTTTTTATTTTCTCTTGTCTGTTTTATTTAGGCGGAAAGTTTATCGTGGGTAAGTATTGTCCTTGACAATACTTGACTTTAATAATTTCTGTGTGTTGTTATGTTCTGGAGCTAAATTCTTTCAATTCTCTCTCCACCCACCAGGACTTTCAATTATTTCAAGAAACAAGGCGTGAAAGAGCAACAAGATCTGGACAAACGTTCATTTAATCAAGAGCAGGCAGCTTTTGATTAGACCTTCTGAATCTATGATGGTCCTTCTGAAAGAGCCGCTGTACAACTTTGTTTTAGATGAAAATAAATGCTTCTTGCTTTTCAACATAAAAAAGTACGACTCATTGCTTCAATTATTGACCGAATTGATCTTGGACATTTGGAATAAATCTGCTTTTCTGCAAATCTGATGTGATACATCAAAACATTTCTCTCTTGTTTCATTTAAGACAAAATATTAATCACTGA
>NW_024043093.1:0-16171 GCF_014851395.1 Micropterus salmoides | reverse complement strand
AGGTGCATGGGAGAGTTTTTCACCAGTCAGTGCTATGTTAAGACTATGTTTACACAAAATATTGTAGGCCTATAGCCCACCTTAAAATTGTTGTCACAGCATCCTGATTAATGCTTTATTTAGTTTAATTTTGTGTTTATACGTTTTGCATTTTAATAACTGTTGTGGACGTTTCAGAGATGATCAAGCAGCTAAAGACTTCATTCGTGCCACACCTGCATTTCAAACATGCATACGTCTATGCTTTTATTTGTGAAGGAAATCCGGTTTTACGTTGAACTACAAAGGCGGAAGTCCGTGTACATCCTGATGTGCAGCATATTATATGTTCCGGTCGGTTTTTCAAGGCACGTCTCACAGCAATTCCTCCGTCTTTTTTTGCTAAATAATTTCCTTTTCTGCGATCAAAATGCCCTTAAAGTTTGAGCTGTGTCCCGGTAGAATGATCGGAGGTAACCATCCGTGCTTCATCATTGCAGAAATTGGACAAAACCACCAGGGAGACATTGAGATTGCCAAGAAAATGATCAAAATGGCAAAGGTAATAAAATGGACACGTAACGTTAAAGTTATCGGTTTATTTTGAATGCGAGAAAGTGCACTTGTTTTGTTCTTATCTTGACCAGCAAGACCTCACACAAAGGACCGAGCAGACTCGGAGCTCAATTTAAAAATGTGCCAATTTAACATATTGGTCGCCTATACAGTCTGAATGAGTAACGCTAACTTACATTGAATGCGCATAAACTTTACTAATGTATGTTTAGCGACCTCTATGCTTGAATTAGTAGTTGAAATTATAATGCGCTGATTAATGTACCATCTATATGCAAGTCGGCTGAATGATTATTGTAAAACATGTTAGCTATATTATAGAACGTTAAATTCCCAGATTTGTGAATGGAGTTTGGTTTACCTGGCACATAGTGGCATATATAGCCATACTATGGCTTCTGTATGTGTGCTGACGAACAGTGTTTTTTGTTTGTTCATTCAACAACCTCATAGATGGAAAACAAAACACAAACACATAAGTATTATCCATTATTTTCCATCCATTATAAGCATGTGATCTCCTTTAATCCCAGAGTCCAGCATGATACTACACTTAAAATATATTTAAATAAAATTGTAATAATTCTAATAAATGATCCATGTCCCCTCAAATTAGTACCAAATCACATAATCCTCTCCAGGAACCTTCCTGTCAGTTGAAAGTTGTATAGGCCTATCTGTTGTTTTCTAGGACTTTATAGGAGTCCACAGGGCTCCTAAAATGAATCATTACTATTTAATACATTTTACAAGCTTCCATTCTTTTCTTCTTTTCGGACCTTACTTATATCCACCTTCACAGGACTGTGGTGCTGATTGTGCCAAATTCCAGAAGAGTGAGTTAGAGTACAAATTTAACAAGCGAGCCTTGGAGCGCCCATACACTTCTAAACACTCCTGGGGGAAAACTTACGGGGAACACAAGCGCCACCTGGAGTTCAGCCATGAGCAGTACAGGGAGCTGCAGAAATATGCAGAAGAGGTGGGGATCTTCTTCACCGCCTCAGGAATGGATGAGGTAGAAAGGTCCTTTTGATTATGCTTTTCAGGCGTTTTAATCAGGCTCAGGTTTAACTACAACATTATCTCTCTTCAGATGGCAGTCGAGTTCCTCCATGAGCTCAATGTGCCTTTCTTTAAAGTGGGCTCTGGAGACACCAACAACTTCCCCTATCTGGAGAAGACTGCCAAGAAAGGTGAGAGTTAACCATCCAAGTGTTCATGTTTATCATCATGTTTATTAAAATGGCATACACAGCGGACAAAATATTCAGTTTCACATACAAAAAAGGATATACATAATTGGACTTGACCGTGAACTAAATTATTTCAACATTGAATTTAATGGTTTCTGTTACAGCTTAAGTTTGCCAGTTGTTCTACATAAATGTGGATAAGGTCAACAGCACGAGCATCTGGTGTTTCATTCAATCTGCTCTGTCTATGAATTACAGTCAATCAACAGTAAAGAGAAGTTTGCTTTCTGAACACATGACGTTTATCAGGCGCGTTGCTTTCTTGTCTGTGTCAGGACGGCCCATGGTGGTGTCCAGTGGGATGCAGTCCATGGAGACGATGCGTCGGGTCTACAAAACAGTGAAGGAGCACAACCAGAACTTTGCCATCCTGCAGTGCACCAGCGCCTACCCTCTGGAAGCTGAAGATGTCAACCTCAGAGTTATTACGGTGAGAAGAATACCTTAGAGTAGCACTCGTATATCAAAAGCTTGGTACAAAAACAATAGATTTTTAAAGATTTGTTGTTTTTAGCAGCTGAATTGCACTTTCAGAGATTAAGATTAAACTGTTTTGTTTATGCATTCTTTTAAATGCGTACTACACACAATAGTCCATTAAAGGCACTTCTCTGTATACTTTGGAATAGAGTAGGAAGAAGATGATATTTTTTTGTCTTAGTGACGTATCTTTGCCATGCCCTAATTTAATCACACCATGCGTTGTTCATCAACGGTGATAAATTATCCGAAAGTCCCGCAACACCAGTGAAGCTGGGGCTCTGTCTATTCAGCAAGCGTTCCTCCACTGCCACTACACTACCTACATGCTATGCTTACACATGCGCACTGATGACCCAGGGTTAGGGTTACAATTTTGGATTTATTCACGCACTTCAAAACATTTATTGAAAGTTTTATTCTTCTTCTTCTTTATTCATTATTTACAGCATTAAACATTGAAATTTATATTTTAGGCTCTATATTAACTTATTGGGAGAAAACTGGTAGTTCCATGTAAAATCAGACGTTGAGCACCCCCTTATAGCAAAAATGGCATGATCCTTGTTTCACTGCGATGCTTCTCTGTGAGATTGACAGTTTAATCAGGCTCCGCCCATCGAAGCAACAAATCTTCGACTGTTCGGGGTCAGGCCTAGTATACACGAATGTACTGCAAGTATGTACGTTACACAAACAAGATAAGATGTGTAAATTAATATCCTAATTTTGTTACCTTTGGACAGGGCTAGCATTTTCCATCCTATTTCCAGTCTCTAATGCTAAGCTAAGTAGCTCCTGGTAGTTTATTATTTTAACTTTATTTTAGTTTCAGTAACCTCATGATAAAAAGAACAGAATTGAGTTGTTTAGATATGTAGTGTCATACAAACACTGTATGGATATCTGAAACAAATCATATACTTTTATTTGATGGTCACCTTGTAACACAATAAATCTTTTTAACTCACAGAGAGTGTCCAAACATTTTTATAGTAGTTTATGTCCATAGTTTCCCACTTAATGTTTGACATTTTGGGAGTTGTTGATAGGTGGATTTTGTTAACGTTGGGCAGAGCCAGGCTAGCTGTATCCCCGTTTCCAGTCTTTATGCTAAACTAAGCTAACCAGTCGCTGGCTGTAACTTAAAATTTAACTGACAAATATATGAGGGTGGTATCAATCTTCTCATCTAATTGTTGGCAAGAAAGCCAATAAGCATATTTTCCAAAATGTTAAACTATTCCTTTAAGAGTACACTTGTTACCTAACCACTTGTTAAATACAGGAATACCAGAAGGAATTTCCAGATATTCCCATTGGATATTCCGGCCACGAGTCTGGGATCAGTATTTCAGTTGCAGCGTGACTCTGGGGGCAAAGGTCATCGAGCGTCATATAACCTTGGACAAGACTTGGAAAGGAAGTGACCATGCCGCCTCATTGGAGCCATCTGAGCTAACTGAGCTGGTTCGTTCCATCCGACTGGTGGAGAGAGCGATGGGGAGCGGCCTAAAGCAGATATTACCTTGTGAGAAGCCATGCCACGATAAGGTGATTCCCTCTCAACAAGAAAATACACAAAATATGAGTCTAATACTGTTTTAATGTTTTGAAGTGACATATTCACTGTTTAGAAAGCTAGAGAACCTTTAAGTAAACATCTGAGCTATTACTTAATTTCTTTCAACATTGTGCCATGAGAGCAATAATAACGTCACTGCCTTTGCTATGTTGTTCCAGCTGGGTAAGTCAGTGGTGGCCAAGGTCAAGATCCCCAGAGGAACTGTTCTGACTCTGGACATGCTGACGGTGAAGGTTGCTGAGCCCATGGGCGTAGCGGCCGAGGACATATTCCAACTGGTTGGCAAAACAGTGACGGAGGAGGTGGAGGAGGATGAGAGCGTCACGCCAGAGGTGGTGGACAGCTACGGCAAGAAGGCCAAGTGCTGAGGATGGAGAGTTTTGAATTGTATAGAAAAGGCACTTAATTTAAAAAGTGGAGATTTAGGGGGGGTAATTATAAAAGGAGCCTTATATGAGATTACGAGATTTTGTAGTTTTGTTTGGTGCTGCTGAGATTTCTGACACTGAAGTCATGGATGGTCAGTAAGTTGTTGCATAATTGGACAGAGCATTAGATTGATGGTTTGAAGATATCTTAGCTAGTGTTCAACAGATTACTCCTTTTCTCAAATAAGTAAGTAGTTCTCCTTTGCCAAAGTAGTTTTAATTTTCAAAACTCCGCCTTAATGTAATACACTTGGCAAACAGCCACTTAAATAAACCCACCATTATCTTACTAAGGGCTCAGAAGAAGTTTTAGTGCTGTGGTTGGTACTAGTGCAGTGCTTTTAAAGGTGGCACAAAAGCCAGTTGTTACTGTTAACTAAACATCCTTTGCACTATAGTTTTAGCCTGTACTGTAGAGATTAAATGAATATTGAACACATGAAGCTGCTACTATTCATCTCATCACACCACAGTGGGATCCTGGTCCCTATTTGCCAAACAGTCAGTGGACTCTTCATGTACCTTTGAGCTGTCACGATTGTCAACTGGTGCCAGAAATATCAGTTTGTGGTATCAGGCAGGGGTTGTACTTGTGCAGTTTCTTTGAGAGCAGAAAAATAAAACTAGTGGCATAGCATGGCCTAATGACCACTTTTACAGTTAACCTTGTTTTTGTAATAAACCAGACTCCTCCTTTTTTCTGGCACCCGCAACGTCCTCTTAAGTGTGCTTCCAGGGTCAGTGATGTTAATGCACATTTATAAATGTTTATATGTTAAAATCTGTTGAGACTGAAATCTCCAAAAAGCTCCAAATAAAACATTGCCCAACCCATTGATGTTTTCTATGTCTTTGTAACAATGCTTTGGTGTTTGGCTGGTGCTAAACTTAGAAGTACTCTTATTATCATGGCAAGTTATTTATGTAGAGTAAATATTTTCTGTATGCTATATTGTAACAAGCGACAAAGCGACTTACAACTGCTATATGTCAGAGGTCGCACGCCTCTGGAGCAACTAGGGGTTAAGTGTCTGAGTGTTGCTCAGGGACACAATGGTAGATGGGACACAGTGGGGGTTTGAACCCAGGTCTCTCACACCAAAGCCATGTGTCTTACCCATTGCGCCATCACCACCCCACCACAGTAAGAATGCATTGTTTTAGATCTGGAACAATTTAGTTCTGATGGATCAGACCTGTGTGGATATGGAGCGCGATAATAACAGAAAGGCTCCCAATTACCATCTACATTGTAAACATTACATTCTACATTCTTGGGAATAAATGAAAGGTATTTACAGGAAGAGACTTATTTCTGCTAGTATTTAATACTGCTACATTGAAAGTGCAACAGATACAGTTTATACATGCTAGATGCAGATGCTCCTTTTATAATTATTAGGTGTTGCATTCAAATTGCAATAAAATCACCCCCAGTTAGAAGCTACTATTCTCTAACACCATTGTGGCCAATTTTATTAAAGCATTAAATCATATCTATAGATCTATCTATATAGTATCAATAAAGACAGTGGCAGATAGCTATGCCCCCTGCAAGTGATCGTGTTCATGCTGCCCCTGTACACATACTGTGCATATTGCATACTATCATGCTATCTTACTTGACATTATTGGAGCAACTCTACTTTTGTCATGTGACTCTTCAGGGTGGTCTTGGGGTCAAACAGGTGACCTGTTGTATTATGAGCTTATATCAGCTTCCATGTTCAGGGATTTTTCTAAGACATCAAAACTATAAATTATTTTTTACCACAGGCACACACAAAAAAAACCCCTTTGTAATCTGATGTTGTGGAGTCAAGCAAGTCTCCAACTGATTTGGTATGAACACCATCTGCAGATGCAGGAACATGTTTGTTATTGCAGGTGTTAATGTTACATGGATTGTGTTTAGACTGTCTTAACAGTACACACAGAGCACAAAGGGCATCTAGATACACCGAGGTATTCTACCAAATCCCAAGTTAACAAGGAGAAGATCACCGTCAGAGCTTACAAAGGGATTTCACATTTGCTTTCATGCTTGCTTTAGTGCTCACTTTAGAAACTTAGTTGGTAAGAGTGAGAAGGGAAAGGTCACTAAACATCTGGTGAAGTAGTACTTCTCAGACACAACAATTTAACATTTTGAGATGTTATGGAAATAAATCTGAAGATTTCTGGCACTTCTTTGGACAACAAATAAAAGCAATGTTGCACTTGAGCCACTAGAGAGAGCTGTTCTCTGTTAGAAACTTGTCTGTCTGAGCCAAGTCCTTTAGTTTCATGGTGGTATGAGCTGGCGGTAGATGGTGGAGGTAATTAAAACAAATTAGCTACTGATATCATGAGCCTCATCGAAGATTAACAGAAGTTTAACTGTAACACTTAAGTTAATCACTGCGAGCCATCAGCCAGACAAACTAATATTTACCCCAAGCTCCTGACAGAAATCTGAGGAAACACTTAAAATGTGTCAGCTGCGGTTCATAAGAGGAAACAGTTGTGATTCTCCTGGTCTGAACTTCAGTTGGGTGCTCTGCTTTAAAAGAAACCCAGCAATGTCTGTACTGTATGTTAGCTGTGGCATCCTCATTTACCCAATTCCAGTTCAGTGTTCATAAAAATAACAAGCCTTAAAGTGAAGCTTGTCACTGATTATGCCAAATGTACTACATGAATGAAGGAGGATATGTTTTCTGGTTATCGGCAGGGGAAATTAAAGCATTACGAACAAGTAGGGCCTAATATCCCTGTCAGGACTTAAAAGCCATCTAGTAGGGTTTTATTATTCTACAGTGAGCTTAACGAACTTTATATTTTGTAAGTTTCTAATTTCAATATTATATTTTTAAAATGTTCCTAAAATAACTTTTGCTTTTTCACATTAGCATTTTTATGACTTTATCCATGTTGCATTAGTTTGAATTTGTCACATCATCTAGTAACATACGTTCTACTCGACAGTAAGTTCATGATTTTTACTATTTACTGTATCTTGTTTACTATATGTTTACCATATATTGTATAATGTCATATAATAATGTGATAAGTTATTGTTATAACTTAAAACGTTTCATATTATAATGTAAAAACTTGTTATAACATAAAATGTTTTACGTTATCAGTTGATGACATGTATTAAAAGCATCATCACTGTCCCCAGTTTACCTGTGAAACTTGAGACCTTTGTCTTCAAGATAGACAGCTTTTTTTCATTACTTGTTACTCAAAACGTTATGTAGATAGATTTAAGAATAAGAGAACTTCCATTATTCATCATCATCATTATCATCATCATCATCAGCTGGGGTGATGATGGTGCAGTAGATGAGACACATGCCTTTGTTGTGGCGGATCTAGGTTCAATTCCCACTGCGACAAATCCTGAGTAAGACATCTAATCCCTAGTTGCTTTTTTTTTTGGATAAAAGTGGCAGACCTGACAAGATTTCTCCACATGTTAAAGAGAGGTTGTTGTAAGAGCAATGCTCTTGTTTTTTTGCCTTTCCAAAATCAAAAACACAAGTCTGGAAAAAATATAAGAAATACATTATACTATTTGTATACATAAGCTGGAAATAGCATCTATAACTATGTTCCCCAGCTCAAGGAGACCTTTCAAAGGGTTTTATCCATCATCCATCCATCGTCAACCGTTATTCTGCGAAAGGCAGGGTACACCCTGGACAGGTCGCCAATCCATCACAGGGCCACATGTAGACAAACAACCAGTCACACTCACACTCACACCTATGGACAATTTACGGTCACCAATCAACCTAGGCCACATTGGACGGTGGGAGGAAGCCGTAGCACCCAGAGAGAACCCACGCAGACACTAGAACATGCAAACTCCACCCAGAAAGGCAATCGGAGTTTGAACCCACTACCTCCTTCCTGTGAGGCCACAGGGCTGGATAGCACTGTGGGGGTTTTATGTTCTTAGCATATTTTTTGCCTAGGTCAAATGTGTACAAATATAATATATGTAAAAATATGTATATTTTCTGGGTCAACATTGTCAATATGTTGAAATCACCTACCTACATAATGATGTTATACTCCTTGAGACCTACTCCTTCAAATTTGCAAGGGCGATAGTTTCCTTGAGTTTAGGCATTGATATCTCCACAGTGGCTGAACAGATTGTTACCATTTAAACCTCATTTGAAACATCCATCTCCTTTCCAATCCAAATCTTCCAAGATAACACTTACCAATCTCTTGCAATGTTAGCTTATATTGAGAGACACATGCTGGAACATAGGACCCTAGAAATGTAGGGACTAGCCCCTAACTACATTATTTTGTGAGATTGAAGGTTATGTACATCCACTGTGTGAGAGCCTTGATGCTAATGTCAGAGTTCAGGGTAAGTTTCTGTTTCCAGTTCTGTTCTGCTTTATTGTTACAGTACACTTCACTAAGCCCAGCCAAAAGATGTTACCCAAAAAAAGATATTACTCATGGGTTTGTAAGTATGAAATATGAATAATAAAGCATAAATGAAATGAAATAAAATGAACCTTGTCCAAGTAAGCTAAGTCATCAAACAGAGTTATGTATTTATTAAATATTTGCTTTGAGCATTTAGCTTGGCCTCAGTCTTTTAGCATGATATCAAGTAAACCATAAGTCAGCCGGAGACACTGTTTCCCAACAACTAATGAAGCTAAAGTTAGCTGAGATTAGCCAGCTACAGCTGATAAATCTGCCAGCAATAGCTGGCAAAATCCATTGTCGTACTAAAAATAGATTGCTTTTGTCTACATCTGTCTAATATCAGGGAATTAATTCAAAGGTTTCTAAGAATGCAACTGCATGCTTGACAGGCAACAGTAATTAAAGGGGGCAGGGCTTAGTGAACAGTCAGTTCTCTTAAAGGGAGGTAATTTTTTATAGTATAGTAGATTCATAGTCATTATAGATCTCATCGATTACCTGGGCTCTCCCTGCCACAGATAGATGGCCTCTCTTTAACTTATATATACTGTAACTTCCCAGTTATTTCAGGCACAAGCTTTAGCCAATAAGCTGCTGCTGATCCCAGCTTCACAGAAGAACATGAATCTGTCTCTCTAACGTGTCTCTGCCTTGCCTACCACTGCAAAATGATTTAGCATGTGTGCCACTTCTCACTGTGATGTACAAAAAAACAAATAATTGAATGGACTGGGAAAATTACTGTCTCATGCAAAATCACGGTCAACCAAGGCTGTGCTAATGTTTGTGTTCAATTGTAATTAGGCTAAATCTCTGTATGGTAACTTATTTCTTTTGTAAGAGAAGAGCTACCAAATGTCTGGTGAGGTTTATTCTGCATGCCAAGAGACTTACTTTTATCTCAAGTTCTGCAGGTGATGTACCTTAGCCTACCCAGAAGGTTAGGTCAGCTTGGTTGGTTATGTAACATGTTTAGCCTTTTCTTTACATAGGCCCTAATATAGCAGCTATGGCCCAAATCCTTACTGAGATCAAACAAGTAACCTTGGGCCATGGCATTGCCATGGTGTTTTACAGCATGGTAATAAATACACTGTACTAAATATAGAGAGAGGACACAACAGATATGGTCCCTGGACATATAGCCAGAGAAAATCCTGAAACTTCATCATCCTCTGTGCAGAATTGTTTTTATTGGTCTTGACTGGCTGAGGAAACAGACAGACTGTGGACCATCAAGAGCTACATTTTGCTTGTGAGGGAAAGTTAGCGGCCTATTGCATTAAGTATACTCCTCTTAAATTGGATAAGAACAGTAGAAGGTGAAAAACAATAGGTATTATGTAGGTCTGGTTTGATCTAATACCAGTGGGCTTATATGCTTTATATGGTATTTCACACCACTCTTATAAATCTTCATGGTATTGAGTCTTTATTTCATTGTTCAACTCAAAACTCTTATTCAAAGTTATCTATTTTTTATTTATTGTACTGGTATTTTGGTGTATTGGTACTACTTTCTTTTAACTTTAATAACACAACCATTAGCCAATCTTTCTCTATCTCTATTACAGACAGTAATGTGTACACACACACACACGCACGCACGCACACACACACACACACACAGACTGCACCTGCAGAGTTAGTGGTATGTTCAGGACATGACATGCTACGTAACAGTACAGGTCACACCATTTGAACTCACCTTCAGGTGGCTACCGAAGCTTACAGTTCTCATCTTTAAATCCTGACCTGACTTGAAGTGTGCACACACACTCACACATAACACATATGCACACCGCTCAATCAAAAATGTATTATTATTTTTAAATATTTGTACACATGACTCATTTGCTTCCTTTGGTAAAATAAGGAGAGAGCATTAACACCATATTATATCTGCTGGAACACATTCAGTATGTGGGTCCAGGTTAGCGTGTGTCAGTGAATGGATTGTTTTGCAACCAAAGCCAATTACAGACATACAGGAATTGAGAGACAGAGGGCATGGTGATGTCATTTCCAACAAATGGCTGTTTGTCACTGAAACATGCAGTGCAAACCTTATGTGTCTGTTGAAATTTTGCAATGTTCTGAAAGAAACAACAACACTGCACAATGGTGTCAAGAATTGGAAATGTGTCAAAATAAACTAAGGAAATTATTATAAATAAAGTCATAAAGTCATAAATAAAATGCATATAATGACAACAAAACTATCGATACATGTAAATTCAAACATGCTTTAAAGTTTGGCTTAAAAATGTCTCTTATGTCATCTTAAGTTTGCAAAAGTTATAAAGCTGCTGCAGTATTTTACATTACATAGTCACTGGGCTGGTTTTTTAAAGCATTTGGGAACATCACTATAATCTCATGGCACTATAGACTTCAATACCCCCATCAAGCTGTAAGCTCCTTGTATAAGACATTTGCCTGGGTGTTGGGATGGGAAGAAATTATACACTGGGGGAGGTGCGAACAGGTGGATGGGTGGAGAGAGGAAGGAAGGAAGACAGACAGTGATAGCGCTGATCCTCATTCTTGGACATGGAGAGAGAGAAGACAAGGAGGGTAAAGGTAGGGGGGAAGATGTACTGAAGCAGGAAAGGAGGGAGGCAGTATCATAGGGGGGAGGAACATTGAGAAGGAGGGAGGAGCCCTTGATCCTGGGCTTCTGACCTGGTGTCTTGGAGCTCCACCTTGGCTGAAAATCTCACTGAGGATTTACTGTTGGGACCTTTAGACTGAACTCTGAGCTCTCGGGACTTTCCTCCTTTGAGATTCAATTAACTGGAATATTCACTCAGAGACTCACTACCTGCTACTTGCTGGAGTCCTTCCTACTGAATGGGAGATTTCCAAGTGTGGTATGAGAAAAAAAAATATTTGTGTAGTTGTTGTGTGTAGTTGTGGTGTGTCTTTGCTCCAATGTCCTAACAGAGTCTAGCGAGTTTCTGAAATGCTATGTTCAAAAATGTGTTTTACAGCAGATTGAGACGGGACATTGTTAAGGACTCGTGAGAGGAAGTTTCAACATTGCAGTTTGTCCCAGTGTAGTTGTTACACACCTGAAAAATGCTAATATTCAGCAGTTCTTAGTAGTACCTCTAATTCACTGATCTTTTTCTTGGTTTCTACCTTTTGACTTTGTGCAGTAGCATCGGTGTGCAGGGCCAGAGGCTAATCTAAGTATGTCTTCTCAGGGATTTATTTGGCTTACTAATGAGCTTTCAGTAATGTCCAAGCTTCACTTAAAGTTGACATCTTGTTGCAGGTTCTCAGCACAATAGGCCACAGAATAGAACTGCTGCTATTAATACTGCTACTATCAACTCTTACTAGCAATACAGTATGTACCGTAATTACAGCCACAATACAATTAAAGAATTTCAGCTCCAAAGAATTTGTCCTCTTAAATATGTTTTCTATTTGAAGATTGTTGTTTTTGGAAAGTTTATATTAACATTTGAGTAATTGTGCTGAGTCACATGAACACTGACTGGATTTCCAAACTACTTTTTTAACCATCAACTTAATAACTAGTCTACAGAGAATAACCTGCCCAGAGATTATTATTCATCTGAGTTGTATAAAATAATCTACATTAATTTCCTGTAATCCATCAGAAACAGACCCAAATATAGACCTCGAAGTTCACATAAGCTCAGTAGCATAATGTTGAGCCATTATCTAGACAGTTCGACAAAGGTCATTAGTCACATAATGACTTATCATGTATTTATTGTAAAATGGTGTGACTAAGCCATCTAACAAATATTCATACTCTTTACTTGAGAAAAACTACCAATGCCACACTGTAAAAATAAATTTTAATAAAATGTATGACTTCAGAAGTAATAATACACAAGAATTATCAGCTAAATGTATTTTAAAAAAGTAAAAGAAATAGCCCTTTTCAGAATGTTACATTATTAAGACTGATGAGTAAACATGCAAGCAAAATCTTTATGTAGCAAGTAACTATGCACTGTAAGGTAGATTAATCTAGTAGCACATTAAACAACATAACATATCTTAATCATCAAATGTTTTGTATGTAAAACCTTTATCTGCAAAGTAAGTTGTTAAATGCATATTGTGGTGTAAAAAAACTACAATATTTCCCCTTTGAGATGTAGTGGAGTAGTAGTAGAAAGCAGCAGAAAAGTACTAAAGTACTGAAGTGAATGTACCATTGCTGACAAGGCCTGTAAGTGGATGGATATCAGGAGTGGAAAAAGTTAGAAAGAAGACATCTTCATACTTATTATGAATCTTTCCTTTATGTATGATCTAATTTTATACATTGACTTAAAATGTAGTTCTACTGCTTCATTACATTAAAATGTGTATCACTTATTTTTTCTCTGTCTTGCAGTGAGTAATATGAGGAAGCCTTTGAATGGGCTGGATCCTGGAATCACACTGCAGGGCTTCCATTGTTGTTAGACTGGGAAGCAGCATGCAAACAAATCGGTGAACCATCGCGGCCTGTCAAACCCCCGCCCTCGTAGCCACCATCAAAGCACCCTTGGGGGGGATTCCATACACATCCACTCTGCCTGATAACCTGCGCCAAACACCATGGATTTCATGTTACCCATAAGAAGTAAAAAAATTATGACTTCCTCCGGCTCTGCGCCTCTTCTGGGCCCTCACAGCAGTTGGACCAGGCACCAGTACCATGGTGTCAAAAGAAAGCTGCGGCCCGGACGGATTCTGGGCTTCATTATCAGCCTGCTGGTGGTCTGCACAGTCTTCTCATGGAGTGCCTTGTCGCTGGCTACAACAGTGGCCAAGGAGCTGGAGTCGGTCGTTGAGGGCTCACCTGAGGCAGCAGTGCCCCAAAGAACTCTGCTGCAACACCAAAACCTCTCAGTCGCACTAGAGGACACACCACTGGCCATGCAATCGGCTGATTTAGAGATGAATCATGGGGACTACCCAACGGACTACTTCAGTGTGGAGGACAGACGCAAGGGCTATGTGGTTTTTCATATGTTTGGCATGTTGTACATGTTCATAGCCTTAGCCATTGTCTGCGATGAGTTCTTTGTTCCTGCTCTCACTGTAATCACAGAGAAGCTGCAGATTTCTGATGATGTAGCAGGAGCCACTTTCATGGCGGCAGGTGGCTCAGCCCCAGAGCTCTTCACCTCAGTCATAGGAGTCTTCATCCCCACAGCAATGTGGGTATCGGTACCATTGTGGGCTCTGCCGTCTTCAACATCCTGTTTGTGATCGGGATGTGCGCCCTGTTCTCCAAAGAGGTGCTGAACCTCACCTGGTGGCCTCTGTTTAGAGGTCTCGTTCTACATCATTGGCTTGCTCATGCTCATCATTTCTTTCTGGATAATGAAATCACGTTGGGGAAAGTATCGGCCTGTTGATGTGCTACAGCTTCTATGTGACATTCATGAAGTTCAATGCCAAAGTAGAAATTGTCATCAAGGGCTTTTTGGGCAGCAACCAGGTGGACGCTGGAGGCTGCACCAAGGTGAGTCTGACTCCTTCATCTGTTCATCCATCCACCCATCCATCTTCCTCTATTCCTTCTCTCTAGATACCCACCCTTACTCTTGCCACTTTATGCTCAACAGCACCCATCTTTACTCCATCTTGGGAACCAACAGCTCATCCTTACATTCATCCTCATACCCATACATTTACCCCACTGTTCTTGTTCACTGATCGACCCCTCCGTCCACTGAAGGAGCATCTGCATCAGAAACAACCATCAAGAAGTTTTAGATTCTTAGTGACTTTTTAACTTGCGAGAGAGCAGGAAAAATTGAGTGAAAACCTCTTAAAAGTGGAAAATATCCAACTGAGATTCAAAATGTTAAAGAAGTGGGTTTTTTGTGTACAAGTGAACATTTGTGATTCTTGACACGAGTTTCTGATGCGGATGGGGTTATGACATTTCATATGTTTTTTTTCAGTGTCTCTAGGTTGAAATCTGGGATTCTGTTGATGACTGATCTGAGAAAAGCATTGGTATTTTCACAATGAACAAGATCACAGAGTGAACCTGTCACAGCCACTGACCATGAGAATAATAATGCTGCTGTTCTGGGAATCTGAGAGGGTGTTTATGCTAGAAGCAGATAGGCAGCAAAGTGCTCCCAAATTTCACTCTGGAAGGATATAAGATTTGTCTTAACCTACCACCTGTGCAGATCGGACAGTGCCAGAAGCAGCGCCAGATAGGCCTTTTGGTGCTGACTAAGTCTAAGAACTGGCCTCGTCTTCAGTCACTAATTTTAGTCACAAAGTTCAGACTAGAATAGGGCTGATGTAACAGAGGTAACAGTGCCACTCCGTAAATGGGATTAAAATGCAAAGATATTTTACCATCATGTTCAGTGAAGATGATCAATTCTGAGAGGCTGTTTCTAAAATTTGCCAGTCATATCTACCCTAAAGTGGTCGGGACTATACAAGCCTGAAAGTGTAATCAATATCTATTCGAAATCCTGCTATCCTTTTGTTCATCCAATTTAGAAATTAGTTCCTGCAAGTAACAATGGGAGCACATTTTCACAAATGCCAGTCAGAACATTGGAAATAACAATGCAATTTTGCAAAATATCACATTCATGGTTATTTCTAAATTCTGTGCTAGGAGTTAATCATTTCAAAGTCCTTTGTGGGTTGTTTTTGAATAATTGTAGTAAATAATAATAATAATAATGAATAGTTGTGAGAGGGATGGGCTCCTGAGAGCATCCTGTATGAAAATTAGTCAACACTGAAAGCAGAAGAAATTAGCCCGGACATCCTTGTTGCATCTCTTCAACATCTTCAGCACGCTTCCTCCTTTAGCTCTTCTCATATTTGTCCTGACATTGGCAAAAGTGGTCTCTTGACTCTGGATAAAGGCCCTAGCTCTGAATGTTGTTTTGTCCTCTAGATTAGCTCATAATTTCAAAGCAGCTGTGCTCAATGATCCTATTACACACAAATCCAGAATGCCTCTGTATATGGCGTCATAATGTAAGGAAGACTTAAGAACGTATAGAGTTTTTACAATTGAAAACACTTTATTTATCATCTGGAAGTGTGACGTTAGTGTTTGTCTCTGAAAGGAGACACCATCAAACACTAATCACTTCATGTCAGCTAGAAGATGACTAGAAAGTGTAATATTAAGGTTAGCTTGGAGTGTCATTGTGCTGCTTGCTGGTGTTTATAAATAACACATAGAGAAGAGACTGCATGAATACAAGATTCAAAAGGTCAACACACACACGTACATACACACAATGAAGCTATTTTGTTTTTCACATTTGTCTCCGTCTTTTGTTCTGTTGTGGTGCAGTTGGAGTCAGATCGTTGCTCTCTGATGTTGTAATCTCATACGGCGCTCAGGTGACAAATGCTAAAATACTTTAGGCTGATCTTAGAGCAGCTTG
>NW_024043092.1:0-10500 GCF_014851395.1 Micropterus salmoides | reverse complement strand
ACTGGGGTGGAGAGTGGGAGGAGAAGGAGGAGGAGGGGGGCCCTGTGAACAGATTGACTCTGTCCTTGCACTTCATGGTGGTCCATCTGCCATGCGGCTTGACTGGCTATCTCTCTCTGCTGCTCCGTGTCAGTCTGTTTTATCTGCCTGTCAGATGATCAGTCTGTCTGTCGTCTGTCTGCTTGTCTCACTGCCTATCTCAGACATGTGATTCTGGTCTGTGTTAAAGTTCCTATATAATCATGTTACTGTCCCACAGCCAGAGCTGGAGCCTGAAAGTGGTGGTGAGGGATGAGTTGCAGGTTGCCAAGCAAAGGGTCACCGAAGAGAGTTGTGGTTTTATGGGCATTTTCTGCTCTGGTGGAAAATGTTCTAATTCATTAAATCTCAGTAAGCACGGCCAAAGCAAGCCCAAAGTTTTGTGTATGTATGTTAAGCAGGTGAGGGTGACATTAGAGACTTAATGATCACATTATCACATTATTAGATTATGGAAGAGTTGTGGATTTAGACAAATTCAATAAATTATCTGAATGTTTTGAGACCTTGATGTCATGATGTGAGTGAGGTGTTACTATTTGGGATAACATCTCCAAATGCATCTTACAAAAAAAGGCATTAAATCAAAATAAATAAAAAAGCACAATTACTCTCCTTTGAGAAGGATCTCAAGATAATATTAGAGACAGTATAAGTCTTAACTTGGATTATTTTTTGTTGTTGTTGGTGGTAATATTATGTATCACTTTAGATAAATTAATAGACAGGAGTGAACAAGGAAATGTCTTCTATGGCCTTACCTAGTATCATGTGATAAAATATGTAATAAGCATGAACGGCTAACAGTATACTGTCATGTAAATAACCCAAATCTTCATGTTCCTGTGAACACAGCATCACACTTATATCCTCTGTGAACTGCTCAAACTCTAATCTTAGCATGCCTGACTGATTATATTGAAATCACTTTAGTAAGAATTTGCTAAATACTTCTACTTTGGCCTAATTTCCTCAATGGTTTAAGCTTAATTTTTATTAACGACACCTCTACGAAGCTAGTATGTTGATACCTTACTGTTGTAATGGTCATAACTGCGGTCACTTCATGCTAATTTGCTGAAGCTAATGTTAATCAAGATCAAATGGGTCACACTTCCTTTTTATTTTAATATTGACACAAATATTCAAATTAAGTCTTGCAGAGAGGCAACTGCTAGTCATTCTAGGGAAAGGACTCCAGACTGAGAAATTAATTCAACTTCAAATTAATTCAATTCAAGTCACTGTTTTGTTTTATATTAAATTTCCATTTACTTGTAGCATAGGCCTATAGGTATTGTTAGCTTAATTGAAGTCCATACCATTGACAGCTAAGTTAACTCAATGTATTAGATTAGAAGAGGACAGGTACCACACAGTGGTTCTCAATCCCCAGCAAATTTTCTAACGTTACCGGGCTGTGAGGGAAACGGCACACCAAAAACTCAACATTTTGAATCATGCTTCCTCTGGCTTGCTTGTTCCATGGTGCAGAGGATATTCTAATAATTCTAATGATAAAATGTAATATTATGGTTTTTATAGGCTATGTGTGCAGCAGTTTGTATGTTCTGTATCATTCCTCCTCACTTTCTGTACAGCATACCGATTTTGAACTAGTGTATGTCCGCAGTACATGATGTAATCAGACAGTCATCACTAATTTAGATCCACAATGTGCTGTGTTCCCATAAACTTTATTCACATTTTGACCAAGGTAGGAAAAGCACTAATGTCTCCCTTCTGTTCCAGTGTCTCAGTCAGCCATGACATTGAGTGTGACAGTGAGCAGTGAACATGCACAATACCAGGACCTTGGAACTAAAGCAGCAAACTGGACTTCAGCCATAATTAAATTCATTATTTACACCTGTGCTTTTTTTTACAATGACATGTCAAAAAGGGCAAATCACTATTGTAACTAGCTTTCTAACATGAATAAAAAGCAAACACACTAGAGTTTCTTTGGAGGTGGTGGGGAAGATAAAATGTCAGCTGTGTGTATTGTAATATGCAGTGTTAGGACAAAAGCAGGCCATGGCTTTGATGGCAGGTGTGGTAGAGGGATTCAAGTATGTCACACAGCAAGCTACTCACTGTGGAAAACTTTGATCATTTATTGTAATTTTATTTTGTCTGTATGGTTCGTTAGATAACCTAGTTAGCCCAGGGTTTGGTGTTTAGCAATTAGCCAGACTATCCACAATACCATATACGTAACTGGCTTGGTAAACTAATTAGCTAACCTATGACCCTTCCAACATTATGCTGGTATAGTACATTAGATAATTAGCTAATAATAGCCTATAACTGTCAGTATTATCTAGTCTTGACCCTTCCAACAACATTAACCAGTTAAGCATACTAGCCCATACCAACTCGGCTAAACTGGGTGTGTTTCCCGTACAACCATGGAAGGTAGCATTGAACTATCTTGGTACGATGCATCGTTAAACTAACAAACATCTGAAGTATACGACCGTTTCCCAAAACTGTCATACCTTGTTGGTACCACCGCTGTTTGAACTAACTTGGGTTTGAACCAACATAATTTGAACTAACATGTTTCCAGGTGTGTTTGTCTGACTTTCACAGCAGGAAACTCATAAAACATTGTCATATTCTGCCTAATGCTTTTGGGAAATGCACCCCTGATTGTGTCAACAGGTGTTGGAGACTAGAAAGAAGTGCTGTTTCTAAAACTGTCAGTACTTTTGTAGCTTTTATTGAATCTCTGTGGTTTTGAGTTTAGTGTCATTTTCAGTCGACGTAGGTATGTAGCTAGCCGTATGAACCTTCCAAAATTATGCTGGCTAGTAAGTTAGTTTTTTAGCCACATAAGCCTGTGACAATTAAGTAATTAGCTAGACTTTTGATTTTCCACGATTCATGTAATTTCACCATTTTATCAAAAAGCATAAAGCATTAAGCTTGAATTTCATTAAATATGAATATACCTGTAATTAGCATGGATAAAAATACAGAGTAGGTAGTAGGTAGTTTTGAGTCCAGGAATCTTCTCATAGTAATGTTTATTTAACTGACACCAATCAGCCAGACAGGCAGACAGACATTAACCCCTGCTGTCCTGCTGTTGAGCTGTCAGAGCTGCAGGAGGCCCTGGCTTAGACTCCATGGAACCAAAGGTCAGTAGCCGATGCGACCAGTCCAGATTTCACTACATGACTCTTGCTGATGGCCTGAGGTAAACTGTGATTTGCTCCAGATAGATCAATGTTGTTTTAATTGCTTTTTCTGCAATTTTCATGACTTTTCAACCTTTTGTAATTTATCTGGAATTGCTATAAAATGATCATGGTGTTTATGGCTGCTCCTGTAAACTTCGTTCATCTCTAATGAAACAAAATCAGCTAAAAGAAAGCCTTCAAAATGAGCATGATACCACCTCTTTAATTAATAAAAATTCCATCTTAATCAACAAATTATTGCCAAAGACAACTATGGGCCGGATTTACTAACACCAGATGTTGCACGTGTAATTTACCTGTTATGGGTGATTAACTAAGAATTATTGCGTAGATGAAGGGTGCAAACACAATGGAGGGAGGGAAAGCAGCCACTGGTAAAAACCTTCGTTTGTTTCATTCAATGCGTCCCGAGTATGTGGGAATCCTGCCTAAGATTGCACTAAGTAGCCTACTTGGGACAGCACACCTGAAAAACCGCTTTGGGAAAACCCAGCAGAAACAGCTAATCTACAGTGTGCTGGAAAGACGCGAGGAAATGCCAGCAGATCGTGCTTCATCCAGCCAGAGGGAAAAATCACCGACCGTCCGCACCGTGGCCTGTCTCTCCACGATCTCCTGGCCCTGTACACCCCATTCCCTCTCTCCGATACCTACAATGTCGCTATTACGAGCTGCGCGCTGTGAACAGTTGGTGATCGTTCCCCCTGGCTGGATGAATATTAGGCGTGATCCATGCACTAGGCCTACTGCATGTGGGGGCTCTCCGCAGAGCCACGCAACTCTCTAAATTCTTCCATCTCACAGAGGAAAGAAATTTGCTTTTTGGCTGAATGTTAATACAACAGTAGCCTATTGCCAAAGTTTCAAGGAAAACACACAAAAAAAAAAACCCATTCAATTCATAGGCTATAGTTCATAGAATAAATAAAATAAAATACATTTATTTCTATATATTGGATATAGGCTAGTATAATATTAGCCTATATGTTATATTATAATATTTTTAATTTCTCTATGTCTTCTTTCATTAGGGCTGTGTCTCCTTCTGGCAATGATAACAGCAGCAATCTCTGCGCAACACTTGGCGGTTTGCACCTTCCTTTTAAACATATTAACGCAATGGGAACGGACTGACCGGTAAGTTGGACGTAATCGATTTTCGCTGTTCTAGCTGTTTTCCGTCCCAAAACAGCTGCACTTTGTATCAACAGAGATCGTCTGGCGGGCCGCCATCTTGGTGAGGTCTGTTTTTATCAATATTTCAATGTTTTGGAAGCTTTATGTTATTTGGAATTTGGTTTTTCTGGAGAGAAATAATGTTTTGAAGATAATGACCAATAAAAGTGAACATATAAACAGTAAATATGGCCAAAATATGGACATTCACCTGGTATATTTTTGAAAGATTGTGTAATAACTGTTGTATATCAGTTTCTTTTCATCAAATTTACAGTTACAGTTGTATTTTATGTGTATTAGAAGATATCCAGGTGCATTATAATCTACCTTATGATGGTTTTGATGGTTTATTGCATCAAAATAAAGCTTTTTTTTTTTACCAGGCGAGGATGAAAATATCTTATTTTTTCTGTATTTCATATCCATGTAGTCTGTAATGATAAAGTAAATATGTTAATCTACAATGGATTTATATTCCTTAGCTTCTGACCTTTCAGAGGAGACCAGAATTATGCATCTAGGCCTAATGGTTGAGGAGATATTACTGATTTATTTTGGGTATGTCATTTTAGGCGTTTTTCCTAGAAATGTTGCTGTTGCACTCATATGAAATTACTTTTATGTTTGTTAGATCATAGTAAATAAATGTATTTGCATGTTACCCTCTAATTACTTTGCACAATTAAATTGAAACGCCCCAAGTTGCATATTCATTAAGGCAAAATTAAACAGGTGCTATCTGCACTTTTGGAAGACATCATTCTGTGTGCTCACAGTTAGTAGATCAGCTTGTAACGTGTTGCTGGTGATACCATGTTTGCACACGTTTGTATTCATGCAAACCTTCAGTAAATCTGGCTCTTTAAGTTTGTACATGTATGGAATAATGGAGTTCTACATGACTTTTCTTTGATTTGATATCGGCAATATATATCGGCCATCAGGCGCCCATGCTCTCAATAAATATCAGCATCTTCGGCCGACTACAACCTTATTATAAACTATTTAATATATAATATTTATTTATGAAATATACTAAAATAAATAAATATTACTATTAATAGCTTAAATTTGATTGTAAATGATTTCTCACCTAATAATGCTTGTGTGGTTTATAAATAAACAATTAGAAGAAGTGTTGTAAATGAGAGGCATTTTCACTATTATAACTATACACTGCTAAGCTATAAATCTGAATTTCTACTTTCCTTCACCTCTTAGTAGAATATACAATAACTTAATTAATTAAATAATTTACAGAGTAGCCTTCATTTTAGCTAATTAAAGGTTCAGTCAGAAGGATATGCCATACAAGTTTGCTATTAATGTCTTTTCTGTGACACTGCTATCTGTAAGAAAGTTCACAGGGCGTATATAGAAATGCTTACAGTCAGGATTCCCCTTTATTGATTTCAGAGAAATTACACATAACTAACTGAAAGTAACAGAGATACTTCCATAACATAATTGCTTTTTTACACAAGTGAATTCTGCTTAAGTAATATTTAAGTCATTGTGCTTGTATTTTAGAATAATGTTCTACTCTTTCATCACAGGAACCTCGACTGAGTGAGCTGTTTTACTCACTTTGCCCATCCAACGATTATTATGGAAATTATAAGGTAAGCTGTAAAGTCATACTTTAATTTGTATTCATTACCAGAATGTCATTACAAAGACTTGTCACATAGTTAGTGTAGTTGCTGTTTAAGTCTGTAAAATGTGAACATGTTAACAAACTCTCAGCTGTTTAAAGCTTCTCAGGTCTGGGACTAAATCTCTTTACACAGGATCTGATGCAGGTTCCACTGCTGGTGTTAGTGTCGTTCAGGTCCATAAAACATTAACTGTTTAGAAACTAGCTTCTGTTTTTGGCTGTTTAAAAGAGGCTTTTTTTCTGTTTGTCCTCCATAAAGCCGGTAACATGATTGGACAATAGTGATTCTGTAAGCTGTGGCATGGCTGTGGGTCACAGTGTAATTTTAGTTCAACAATAAAATAATGCAACTGCTGTTGTGAACAGTGGAATTTACAAGCTGTTGTTGTCAGTGGTTGCTGGTGCCTCATTCCTTTTTTAAGCTTGTTTTATGAGGTCATATGCTCCCCGGATCCTGGGCCAAATGCTGATAGCTGGTCATAACTTCTCTGAAGTGGGTTAGCCACAAGGGCACCAAGGTCTATACTGCACATGACATTTGCTCAATGTCTTATTCTGTAGTGATTTTAGATAAAACATTTTTGAACATTTGTGTCGATGTCTTCCGGGCTGTGTGTGGAAGTTCAGTTGACACACTTGGGATGTGAGAGAAGTGAAGCAGTGTTTAAAGCTATGGTTTAAAGTTAAGCAGCTTCGGGACTTAAAACCTGCAATGAAATCAATGAAATGCCCTTACTTTAATGACATAACAAAAACCAAAGATTAATGGCCAGTTTTACTTTTCTGTGATAGTGTAAATGATCTGTCAGATGTTTTTCCCACCATGCAAAGTGTACGCTTCTGGGAGACATTTTCAATCCGTCGACATATTTATAATTTTAACTTAAAATTTACTAATTTAAAAATACAAAATTATCTTAAACACCTTCAACCCAAAAGGTGATTTAAAGGATTGTATGTTTCTCTATGTCACTAGTGCTAGCCGGTGTGCCCATTTAAGTGTGCACATAATAAAAGAGGCCTGCTGAAATAGATACCTTCTTCACATGCAATGGCCATAACGACATTTGACCTTCAGCGTGTATGTTAAGTGTAAGTTTCTCACATGTGTTCGTGACTGAATTTGTGAGCTGTGGCTTTTAACATATTGCAGCCTGCTCAGTTCAGAACACAGAGGTCTCTAATGAGGCTAAAGGTAGAATATTAGAATGGCTTTAATTAACAGACTAAGCCTGGTTAATGGCTTCACACATGTCAGCTTAAATCCTCTGCAAAATAAACATTCCCTTCTTCATGGGAATGCTCAGCTCCTGAATGGCATTCCCAGCTGCACCAGGAGCATTTTCTGGAAAACTGATCGCCTGGAAAGGGAGTTGCTTCTTACTTAGCACAGTCTTACTTTTGCATTTGGCAAATGGTATGAATTTTTATGGTTGTCATTGTTTCTCTGAATTATTGTGTCACAAAACATAATGGTGATAGTGATACAGAGACGTCATTACATTTTTCATCCTACTAGATTAGCACAGGGGAAAAACCATCTCTGTTCCCTTTATCCCTGTAAAAGTAGACACTTTAAATGTCTCTTAATTTCCTAATAATGACTGCGTGCCTGGTAAGATATACTGTAATGCTTTCAAATCCACACATACCAGTTTGGACACACATACTGTAAGTTTAAGCACCCCCCCACCCCTTCTCAATAAACACATTAAGTGAAAGACCACAACAACTTAAAATACATTATAAAACAAATATTGTTCAGTAATAAATATGTTCAGTGATGACTAAAGTACATGAACAAGCACATATTTACTCCAGGTAAATCATTTTGCCACTGAGAGCTGTATTAGTAAGACCTGGCTTTCTCTGAGTGCTGACAAGTCAAGACTTGGCCTCTTCCTGCCACTCAGCCATCAAAAATGATTTTTCATCACTAGGCTTTTCAACCACAGCTGGCAACACTGAGTGTGACAGATCACTTCTCAGCGTGCTCCCAGTTCACATGACTCCGCTAATGATAGCTGGTGAGGCTGCACTGGTGAATTTTGGGAAATGTGGTTTCCCGGCACACTTGTAGAGGAGTGAGAAGGCTTTACTGATATTCTGATGGACTACAAATACCACAGACACACGCACACAGAAAGACACACGCACACAGACTCACATGAGTGTTGCTGTGATCATTTTCTACAGTTGGATTAGCAGCAGTAATGTCTGATGTGTGTATGTAGGTGTTAGTTTTCAAAAACATTTTTCCATCCCTTAAATCTCTGTGGCTGCTCTTTTTTTCTTTAGCTCAAAGAAGATGGCGTACAGTATGTGAAGCACTTTTCCATTAATATGATTTTTTCAATGAAGTCCTTTCCATTGTTAAGTCCTACCACAACATCTTATTTAATGTCGCTACATGTCAGACCAAGCGAGGAATTTACAATCTGCCATTACCTTTTTATTGTCCATCTGTAGATTGGTGCAATGTTCTCTGGAAAGCACTGATAAAATCTGTTTAATGCATTTTCTAAATAAATTAGAGGAAGGGAACTGGAAATACTGTATTGTGCATGTGGGGTTTGGTTGTTTTGAAAGATTGCAGATTCACTGGACAAAGAGTTTAATTGTAATTCACCTCTGTTCCTGCCATGCTGAACACTGAGTCATCCAGGCATGCACCATTATAGAAACCACTTCATGCTACAGTGATATCTGCTTTCTCACAGGGCCAAAAATAAGTCGGGGGATTGTTATGTAGAGTTGTCACATGAACATATGCACATGCTTGCACACAACGCAATGTGTGGCGATAGTTTTCTGGTGGTTGTCAGCAAGGAATTGGTCAGATTTTTGTTTTAATTTTGCCATTCGTCATTCAAACTGACAATGTGAAGATGGAGAGAATGCCCCTCTCTTGGTTGGAAAGGAAAGTGCCATCCGTTTTGCCATGATTTATAATTCACGACCTTGTGCACTACAGGGAGGGAGGCAGCATGCTTTTGTTTGCAGTCAGATGATATTTGAGCTGATCAACAATGCCCTCTATAGCAGACAGTAACTCTGAAATACAAACACACTTACATTTGACAAAAACACTGGTTCAGACAGAATGCACAGCTAATTTCTGTCTTGCTTTATTTGCTTGAATTCACCACTGGACTGTAAACAGAGGATCAACAGACGTTAGCGTTTAGCTAGCAAGCAACGTACACACCAACCATGTGTGTGGAGTGAAGTGTGTTTGAAAGTTCCAGGATAAGTCCACATCTCTACATCAAATGAATGCTTGAAATATTTGAACTAAGGTCACTTGTCACAGTGTTTTGTTCACATTTGAACATTCATTCAAAATTAATTTATTGAGGGTATAAGGACAGAGGGTGTTGAATGCTGTACTGACTGTAAAGCCCTTTGAGGCAAATTGTGATATGTGATATCGAGCTCTATAAATAGATTTTGCACCACTTTTCTAGATTCAAGCAAAATAGCTAAATTTTTCTGTATACAATGGATGTATAATCTATCTAGCATTGCTTTTATTTATCTATTTTATTTATCATCTAATTAGTAACCTTTTAAAAGCTGTTACACTTCATTGTAAATCTTAAGTTGAACAGTCCTTTTTATGTTCCCAGTCCAATCACACCAAGTCCCCCTGCTAAATGATAATTTCCCATCCAACCAAGATAACTAATAAAAAATCCAACCAGGCAAAGCTTTATGCTAGATCCTGTGTCTTCCTTTTGAGATGTGGTGAACCCTTAAGGGTTGCTGATGTGCTCTCACTCAGTACTATTCTTCCCCTAATCATGATTAATTACCAAACATGCCCTACTTTTGGCTCACAGATGTGAAACCTCAGACTGCCAGACCATTACAAAATGTGAATAATCTGACACTGTGTTCCAGCCAGGGCTGGAGACTGGATCCCTCTAATGATTCAGCAGCTAAATTGATCCCGACACCTACTGAGTGACTGATGGCATTCCCAGAACCCCAGTGCATCCTTTCATTGGCCAGACTATGTGAGGGTGCATGCGTCTGGGGTGTGTGTTTGTATGGGATTGTAGAGGTGATAATCAGCAGTGGCAGCGGGGACTTTCTTGTCCCTGTTGTTGTGCCGCACGGAGCTGTCCCGGGCAGGGACTCCCAGTTGGTCCCTTTCAACTCCTCCGCCCCCCACCCAAACCACCACCACCCCCCCCCACCGTCCCCTGAGCCCACCTCTTCTGTTATTCCCTCTTAAACTTCACTCAGTCGCCCTCCTGTTTCCCTTTGAAGAGGCTGTGCTCTGATTTCCCATCTTTTGACACTGGAGAGAAGGGTGTGTGTGTGCAGGAAAGTCTTGTAAGGGTGTATAGCATAGTTTATAGAGAAAAAAGAGTTGAAGAGAAGAGGCTAAAGGGGGCTTTGCTGCCTTTG
>NW_024043091.1:0-26895 GCF_014851395.1 Micropterus salmoides | reverse complement strand
TTGTTATGTATTGGTGTGTGGAGTGGATTGTGATTACAGAGGACTATGGATGATTGCATTTTGGGAAAAAGATTATGTTTTCCACCATTTGGCATGTTATATGTCAGTGTGTGGAGAGTGTGTGTGTGCCACTGGGTCCCATGGGAAGGCAGGTAGAAAGAATGAATGCAGGGGAGCAAAGATGCTGTAGATTAAAAAGCCTGAACATTTACTCCCTCTCCCATTGTCTCTTTCTTCAGAGAGAAGTTTTTAGAAAACTAAAAGCTTAAAATTATTATATTTGTTGAAATCCATCAACAAATCAGATGCTCTGACACAAGAATCTGGTAACTTGTGCATTTTTTATTTTATTTAATATCTTCATGTGACTTTGATTCTATTATGAGTTATACTGGAAATGCCAGTTTACCTGAGTTTACATATTTGTCTGGGCGGCACGGTGGTGGAGTGGTTAGCAGGGTCGTGGGTTCAAACCCTGGTTGCCCTGGTCTTTCTGTGTGGAGTTTGCATGTGTCTGTTTGGGTGCTCCTCCCACCGTCCAAAGACATGCGGAGGATGATTGGTGACCCTAAATTGTCCTTTGGCGTGAGTGGTTGTTCGTCTATGTGTGGGTTTGGCTCCAGCTCCCCGCGACCCTGTATGCTGCGGATGATGGAGGTTTTTGTCTTTTTGTACTAACATCTTACTAGAACTACGACAATGTACAACAATGGTGTCTGGTATTGATGTTGTTGTTTCATTTTAATTGTTGTTTCATTTTAATTGCATAGAATTGCACACAGAATTGCACACACAGTTATGTACAGCTCTGTCAAAAGAAATGTGGATGTATAGTAAGTATCTAATATACATGACTGCAGATCCAGATATACAAGATATTTGATAACAATAGTAAAAACACGAGCAGAATAAAAAATAAACCAGGAAATCTGTATCTGCCTGATTTAAAAAAATATGTGTCTCTGTCTTTTGCATGTGCACAAGATCATTCATTCACCATATGAGCTTGCTGCACACGTATCCATTCTGAATCTCAACAATCACTTGTATGCTGTTTTGCTTTGGGTGTGTGTGTCTGTGTGTGTGTTTGTGCACTGCAGTACTGCAGTCCAATTCCTTCGCAAGAAAGTACTGAATGTATCCAAAGAGTTTGAGAGAGAGCGCACTGATTTATTCAGTGGAACAGCAGGAGGTAGAGAGGGTGAAAGTCAATAATTTCAAAGTTGATTTGCTTATGCAACAGCTCTATACTCTGATCTTCATCATCCTTCAAAGTTGGTTCAGTAGGAAAGTATAAACCTATACACCTGTGTGTTTGTTGTGTGAATGGTATGCTGTTGTTCTTGCTTAAATGTGCCTTTTTGGATCCATTCCAATATGTATACTCTGCTGTGAGTGTGTATATGTATGTGTGTGTGTCTTTGAGGTGAATAATAACTTTTTTCTTATTACCCTGGATACGGCACGGTGCTTCCAAGCTTCGCTCACTGGAGTTCAATTACTGGGTTCCCTCTGGCTCGCCTTTTATCACTGAATAAGTAGTTCCAAGATACTGTGTGTGTGGGTGTGCGCGTGCGTGTGTGGTCAAAGTCACACAGACACACATAAACAAAAGTACGAAAACATCCATTTAGGCATCTAAACACAGCATGTACAAAAACATCAAAGCATGGATGCCTTCACGCAGACACACACACACACACGCAGGTTTATTGAGAGTTTTGTCAAGGTACACTGACACCTTCATGGATACAAGCACAAAAACTGGTAGTCACATACACATGTACACAAAACACAGGTGCACAGGTGAAAAGCATTAGTCCCCCCCTACTATTTAAAGCACTGCATTCACTACACACACACACACACACACACACACACACACACACACACACACACACACACACACACACACACACACACACACACACACACACACACACACAAAGGCACTGCAATGCCTCTGAACCATGGGGACTTAGATTTGGGTCATCAACCCTACAATGCATGTCTGCAAAGGAGAGATAAATAGTGTCTTACTTGTTTTCACCTATTGTGATGTTGGTACATTGATTTTCCTATAAAACTGAACAGAGCACTTTCACTGAGCAACCTCGTGGGTAGAAGTAATGAGCAGACCCAGAAGCGCAAATGGGGAAAAACTCTACAGTTTGCTCTTACTGGGTGACATTTATAGATACATTTTTCTGAATATTAAGAGTTTGAAGTCAGTATATTTGTCTAGTCAAGTACCTGTAAGATGTAACAGTTGAAGGGATTTTATTCTTTATGAATGACATTTATTGAAATTCTTACGGTCTGAATAAATGCCAAGCAATCGAAAGATTAGGTTGGGCAGCTGTATTTTAAAAAAAAAGAGCTTTTACATTTTATCTTTCTCTTCAAATACACTTACATATAACCTTGTATTTAATTGCAATTTAAAATGGCAGCGCTTATAGTCCACCATTATATAGTACTCATCATTCACCTTTTGTAGTAATTTCACTGACTGAAGTCTCCTAACCATATAGCAATTTATCAGCTATTTTATACAGACATTAAACAATGATAAGGATATAGTTATCATACAATTATCATGTCAAGAAAATATTACTCATAAAGGTGACAGAATGAGTGACAAACTGTAGATTAGCATTAGACATGTTGTGAAATTGGTTTCTGTTTATCCCTTGACTGTGGTTACCAGATATTTCCTTGCTCCAATTGCCTAAAAAATGATGCAGTTCAAATTGCTGCTCAACTTTACATTTTAAAATTGTACACTCACATAGGGAATTTATGCATATAACAATGCAACTGCAGAAAAAAACATGCTACCTGTGCAATAGTCACACTGTTAACAGCCACTGTATAAAGCTCAAAATGACTATGTTGTTCTATGTCTGTGGAAGTTGACATGTTTTCATTACCCAAGTATTAAATTGAAGGTTTGACACAAAGGAGGAAAGAAATCATAAAAAATACATACATCCAGGAATTTCTCATGTAGACAAAATCCTCATACTATGCAGTTGGAACGCACTACATACTCAATTTGACGTATAATTAGTACGAATAGTACGTTACTATGCGGTTTCATACTCAGCCACACCGTTGCTCACTCTGATCGGTGTCTCCTTACCTCATGCTTCACACACTATGTGCCACAAGGCAGTCCTCTGCTGCAACTTGTGTATATATGGTCATGAATATGCTGGGAGAGCTAGCAGAATGTGGGTGTGTAGTTACCTACTTGGTGAACAGTGGCCGTATATTTCATACACACAAACCACAAAATCACCTTCTTTATAAATGGAAGGTTTATTAAACTACAAACTAGACACACATAACTACAGCGACTAGGCATTAAAACTAATAAATACAACCATGAATAAACATGCATAAAGATTCGACTGCGCACACAACTAATGACTACTGAACATAGGAATAGCTTAAAAATAAATGCACAAAGGTGAACAATGATAGGCTAAATGCATCCACTAATGAATGCACTGAATACAGCATAAACAATTAATGAATGTATAGATGACTGAATCAGTGAAGCCATGAATATGGTGACAGACAACATTTATGACGAGCAAGCATGATATCTTAGCCAAACGCATTAATAAGTGGAAACCAGGGGACACATTTAGGGAACTTTTAAGGTTAGTGTGGGTGAAAAACCCTGAGATGGGCCAGGTGCCTTTGGGAAATGAATCCAACAGAGTTCAGTGCAACACAAATTTACTTACAGTCCAATACAGAGTACGAGTACATGTGAATTTGAGCTGGTACCTGGGAGCAACTGATCAGGCTCCATTGTACATTCTTTTACAGTATATACCTTCTTTCTTCTTTTCCTTTTGTGGGCCTTATTGCAAGGTCCACCTTTTCTAATCTTATCCTGTCCGACGACACCATTATTTACGTACCTAGGGTTGAATCTATTTTTGTAGCTCAGTTTGATCAACCTTGGTTCCATCTGGCAATAATGGTGTATTTTCCCTACGTCAGACAATAAAAAAATTAAATCGGTCTTGCAGCATCAACCAGTAGACATGTCCTTCCTCATCAAAACACGTGTCACAGTCACAGGGAGGATGAATGTCATTAAACGTACATTTTGTTCATGTGCTGAATTAAAAGATGAACGTTATGAGATTCATATTTGTCAGAGCATGTGTCCAGTTGGCAACACTCGTGTGTGTATCAGGCAACGTGTGTGTCTCATAGTAATATCAAGTAATATGCTGAAGGCAGAAGTCTGCAGTCTACCGATAACGTCTCTGAAGATTCTCATCCTCTCTCATCCTCATTCTCTCATCCAGGTCATGGTTATCCAAGGAAGGTTAAAATCAAGGGCAACTGGACTTGGTTGGGATTTCATGAGCTTTGGAACAGAACTGAACCTGACTATCCCATTGCTAGCAGCACTGAGAAGCGATCCAACGAAAATAAAGATGAGCTTAAGTTACTCTCACCTAGGGATGAAACGATTACCGGTTTAACGGTAAACCAGGGTAAAATTCCCGACGGTTATTATTACCGTACACCTTTTAATTACCATGATAATTACCATGGTATGGTTTACCGTGCTGTTATAATCTCATGGCAAACACTGTCCAGCGTCTCCCAGAAGCAGGCACGCATGCGCAGAATGCAACGTGGGTTTGTTTGGGTCAATGACAACATGGCGGAAGACAACGCTGCGGAGATTTTTCAGTCACTCTGAAGTCCGGTCGTATTTTAGTTTTTATGAGAGTGCTGAGGGAAACTTGATTGAAGAAAATAACCTTATAGTGAACGCAGGGTGAATTAATTTTTAGCTTTGGTTTGTCTCTCTGACTTGCTAACAGCGGGTAAACTGAAGCTCTCAGTGTTTCTGTTCTTGTAAAAACGCTACACGTTGTTCTGTTGCTGTGTGCTGTGAGTCTATTTGTCCACTGCACATGATAACACGTTACGCAGTTTAGTCAACCAACCAGCATCTCTAGAAACGCTACAGACTCCTCTGTATTTATGTCAGTTTGCAGTTACTATCACTGTCTTCTAAAGACTTATTTGTTTTCATGTAATTGTCCAGGGTCATCGTATTACCTATATATATAAAAATATAAAATCTTGATAATGCACACTTAGATGATTTTCATATGTTTACAAAAGATATTTGCTTTTATTTTATTTCTTATGCAAATAAAATGGCAATTGTATTTGTTGTTTTTAATATAAAACTTTTCAGTGTGTGTATCAGCACATTTTTACAATAACGTGATAATACTGATAACCGTGATCATTTTGGTCACTATAATCTTGATATGAAATTTTAATAACGTTTCATCCCTACTCTCACCTGACAAATGGGCTATAATGACTGATTGGTGGACTGCGAAACTGCAGAGAGTGTCCTACTAACCGAGGCCATACCACTCAGACACAAAGCAGACAACCTGGCTGAATAATTGAACAAGGCCGTGGAAGCTAGCTGGTTGAGTGAATGAATGTTTCACTAAACTTATGTGCCACTCGAATTGTTTAAATAAAACGTATATTAATGATGATTACTGATTGTTAACTATTGGTTTAGGAAAATGCACAAAATTAGTAACCTTATTTGCTATATATAATGTTGAGTAATCACAGTTATTTGTGTTTCAAGGTTAGACTATTGGTATTTAGGTTGTGTAGACCCTCTCAGGGATTTTAATTTTTAAGGGAAAATATTCAGTATTACCTTTGAACTTCTCCAAAGCAGCAACAGCCACAAAACACATCTTATGCAATTAACACTCGTAGAATGATGAAGGATGACATTTTTGCCAACCAGGAAGTGAAAAAAATTCCTTGGAAAATTCTTAAATATGAAAATTGAGATTATTAGCCATTGATGAGTAACCATAAGAGAGAAGGGATCTATCAGCAGAGGAGAGGGGAGAACGAATATAGATAAATAACCAAATGGAAAGGAAGGAGGTTGGTGGAGGAGTGGAATGAGAGAAATAACGGGGAGTGGGAGAGCAGAGGAGAGTAAAGGACAGGACAGGAGAAGAGGAAGATTGAAAGAAGAGGAGGAAGGAAGAGATGAGAAGGAATAGAGGAGTGGAAAGAGAAAGATAAACGAAAGGGAATAGCTAAGAAAAGAGCAACAGTGATTCATGTCAGTAGGGAGTAGAGCTGCTCTGCATCATCCTGTATTCACCAGCTCATGATCTACCACTGCCTCAGACAAGTGTGTGTGTGTGTGTGTGTGTGTGTGGGGGGGTTGTTTGTGAGAGTGTGTGAACACTTTATATTGTGTCTACTCTCTGAGGAAATGGTGCCAAGGTTTGGATAAGGATACAGATAAAGACAGGAGAGATGGGGTTGTAAATCACATCTCACACACACACACACACACACACTCGCGCACACACACACACTCACTGTTCGACCTTGACTTTGGCTGCCACCCTCCACCTCTCATGAACATGTTGTGTATTATTCTCCCTCTCCTCCAACTGCTGGAAACCGATGCTTATCTACTTTGCAGAAGATAACGGAGCGCACACGCGAGAGAGAATGTGAGACAGGGATAGAAAAAGACGAAGCGATATGGAGAGAGAGAGAGAGATGAAGAGAGAGGAATGCGAGGGGTTGTAGCTAGAGAGCTAGAGAGGGGGACAGATAGGGAAATGAAATTGAGAAGGGTCTGAATAATAGACAAGATACACAAATAATAGATAGAGTGACAGGCAAAACTGATGTGCTGCTGAGTGTGTCCTACATTTGTTCATTTGCTGAAGGAAAGGCACAGATGGAAATCTAATGTATGTGTGTCGGTTGTGTGTTTCCCAGGGAGCTCTCATATGCTTAAAGGGGGGGAAATCCAGAAGGACTTGGTGTCCAATCTCACTTTTTTTTACCACAAGTTTTGTGGTACCAACGGAAATGTGCCGAAACACTGTCAAATATCAAAAGCTGACACTGGCTGGCTGGTAAGATTCTTAATCATGTTTACATTGAGTGATCAGATTTAAAAGGGGCAGTTTCAGTTTATTAGTCGCAAGAAGCTTCTCTCTAGAATCTCTAGCCTTGTGCCGAATAACATGAAGTAGCCTCTGAAAACAGTTGTATAATAGCCTCTGTGTTTCTGGAGGCAGCTTTCCAAGGTTTGAAAAAATAACTCAGATGATGTCATCTTGACGTTGAGACTTAACATTCTTAACTGAAAGCCTGTGTTATAAACTGCAAGTGTGGAGTTTGAATGACTTGAGTGTTTACCACGCAGCGAGGGTCTAATGAAAGTCATCCCTGCTTCTGCTGCTTCGATTTTGATTGATTTTGACTATTTGTAATCTCTTGTGAGTCCACCAGCTTTATGGAAGTGCAAAACTAAATGGCTGCATTCCTTTTTAAATCAAAATTATAGCATGTCTAAACTAGCTATGAATTTTAATAAATTTATGAGAATACCCAATTATAAATTTTAATATTCAGACAATATTAATGTCTCGTTTCGCGGGGCACCACCGAGTTGTTATTAACCTAGCGTCTCCTGACCTCTAGGTAGCTTTTAATAATGTACAATTATTCACCAGTGATCAGTTAGTTAATAATCGCTCAATTATCTTAAATCAATCAGTCAGTCTCATATCTAAAGGGTCAATTCTCTTGGCAGGGACGTAGAAATAGGCAACACACACAATTCCTTGATTACAGTGAATTTATTAACTAACTAAAGCGATATAAAGGGGTGTTTAAATACATCAGGGAAAATAAACAATGGCTAAACAATGAGAATGGAGGTTCGATTGTGGGAAGCATTTGACTCATACGGCTAACTAACTAACGAATGCAATTAGACGATAACTCGGTTAAATTTGTCTAGGGTATAAAGACTCCATATGCTGGACTTAAAAAAATGGATTAGCAACTATTGGACATCACAGACCACAGAATGTAGGGTTTTGGTCTTACTGGGTGTGAGAAGGAGTATCCCTTTGATGGGGTAATGAAACACAGAGCAAGGTCAGTTGCCACGGTTACATGTGTGCAGTTTAGGGTTTCCTGCCCCCTTTTAAGGAGAGTTCCGATAGGCTGTTTGTAATCTCTGGTTAGTTTCTTTGTCGTTTTAACAATTCAGGCACCGAGAGACTTATCTTGGCTGTTGCCAAAGGTGGCCAGTTTTACGATCAACTGCTCATGAATAGCACTTAGGGAAAGTGACCTTTCCACCCCCATTCTATTGGGGTCTCTTCAGCTGTCTGTTGAAAGTTGATCTCCACCTCCCTGCTTCTCTCTCTCAGGAAGAGAAGAGGAATTGAGTCTCCAAATGATTTAATATAAAATGCACAAATCCACACCGTTGGTCCCACTACAAAATGTTGCCAGTTTTAGTTTTAATCAGACAAAGTTTTAGTAAGTCTGCACATGTTTGTCTCCCTAAAGTAAGACATTGCAATTCAGGTGTCATTTTGGCACTAGTGTCAAATAATTTCAAACTGTAGGCTTCTTTTCCCCACATAGGCGGTGGGCCGAGGCCGCGTATCTGCATTAGTTTTAGAAAATAATGATCCCTATCGAGGGAAAACCCAGATTGATTCAATTTGTGAAGAATGTTTTATTCTTAATCAGATTCCGTTTGTTGCCACTCGAAATGCTCACGCAATTCACTACATCATACTTTAAAAATCGTTAAATTTACCGGCAAATTCGGCAGCCTACTATAGCAGACGAACCAATAGCACGCTTGCATACTGATGACGCGATGTCATGTCATCAACCAATCAGTTTTAGCTGCATTGAGCACCGCTGTTGACACAACGAAGAATGGCATGGAAGCAGCGACGCTCGGCCGTAGACAGTATGCAGTGAAAGCTGCGAGGGTAAGTATTAATGTTGTTGGAAAATGATCGTAAAGCAACTTGTTTTAAGACATAACTGTGTTGTTCAAACTTCCGGAGGCCTTACCACTCTAACATTAAAGGTGGCGTTAGCTAACGCTGCGCATGCTAGCTAGCATCATGCACCCATCTGAATGTGGCCTGCATCTATTTCTCATTAGCTAGTTTTGTCTAACTAATAATGTCAATCGCCTCACATCGGGTAGTTTTTCTTTAATTATTATTTCGGCTGCATGGCGCATTTGTATTTTTATTTATGTTTGCAAGTGATGCTCGTTTCAATGTGTAAAAGAAGTCAGTGGGGTGTGACCATAACGTTACAGTCTGTGTTTTTGCTGCAGTTTCTTACCATCTTGTGTCTGTTTTTACCTCTAGCACTAAATAACAAGCAGAAGACAGATTCCACTCCACAGATTTAGGCTTCAGCTTGTTTTGAGGCTGTGCATCCTCACGATCCCCGGCCCACATCATCAACAAGTGATCAGGTTAGTGACACCACAGTTGTTATACAGTGGGTACGGAAAGTATTCAGACCCCTTTAAATTTTTCACTCTTTGTTTCATTGCAGCCATTTTCCAAAAATCAAAAAAGTTAATTTTATTTCTCAGTAATGTACACTCAGCACCCCATCTTGACAGAAAAAAACAGAAATGTAGAAATTTTTGCAAATTTATTAAAAAAGAAAAACTGAAATATCACATGGTCATAAGTATTCAGACCCTTTGCTCAGTATTTAGTAGAAGCACCCTTTTGATCTAATACAGCCATGAGTCGTTGTGGGAAAGATGCAACAAGTTTTTCACATCTGGATTTGGGTATCCTCTGCCATTCCTCCTTGCAGATCCTCTCCAGTTCTGTCAGGTTGGATGGTAAACGTTGGTGGACAACCATTTTCAGGTCTCTCCAGAGATGCTCAATTGGGTTTAAGTCAGGGCTCTGGCTGGGCCATTCAAGAACAGCCACAGAGTTGTTGTGAAGCCACTCCTTCGTTATTTTAGCGGTGTGCTTAGGGTCATTGTCTTGTTGGAAGGTAAACCTTCAGCCCAGTCTGAGGTCCAGAGCACTCTGGAAAAGGTTTTCGTCCAGGATATCCCTGTACTTGGCCGCATTCATCTTTCCCTCGATTGCAACCAGTCGTCCTGTCCCTGCAGCTGAAAAACACCCCCACAGCATGAAGCTGCCACCACCATGCTTCACTGTTGAGACTGTATTGGACAGGTGATGAGCAGTGCCTGGTGTTCTCCACACATACCGCTTAAATTAAGGCCAAAAAGTTCTATCTTGGTCTCATCAGACCAGAGGATCTTATTTATCACCATCTTGGAGTCCTTCAGGTGTTTTTTAGCAAACTCCTTGCGGGCTTTCATGTGTCTTGCACTGAGGAGAGGCTTCCGTCGGGCCACTCTGCCATAAAGCCCCAACTGGTGGATTGCTGCAGTGATGGTTGACTTACTACAACTTTCTCCCATCTCCCGACTGCATCTCTGGAGCTCAGCCACAGTGACCTTTGGGTTCTTCTTTACCTCTCTCACCAAGGCTCTTCTCCCCGATAGCTCAGTTTGGCCGGACGGCCAGCTCTAGGAAGGGTTCTGGTCGTCCCAAACGTCTTCCATTTGAGGATTATGGAGGCCACTGTGCTCTTAGGAACCTTAAGTGCAGCAGAAATTTTTTTGTAACCTTGGCCAGATCTGTGCCTTGCCACAATTCTGTCTCTGAGCTCTTCAGGCAGTTCCTTTGACCTCATGATTCTCATTTGCTCTGACATGCACTGTGAGCTGTAAGGTCTTATATAGACAGGTGTGTGGCTTTCCTAATCAAGTCCAATCAGTATAATCAAACACAGCTGGACTCAAATGAAGGTGTAGAACCATCTCAAGGATGATCAGAAGAAACAGAAACAGCACCTGAGTTAAATATGAGTGTCACGGCAAAGGGTCTGAATACTTATGACCATGTGATATTTCAGTATTTCTTTTTTAATAAATTTGCAAAAATTTCTACATTTCTGTTTTTTTCTGTCAAGATGGGGTGCTGAGTGTACATTACTGAGAAATAAAATTAACTTTTTGATTTTTGGAAAATGGCTGCAATGAAACAAAGAGTAAAAATTTAAAGGGGTCTGAATACTTTCCGTACCCACTGTATGTCAAAGACACTTACCCACACTCTATAACATTAAGTTTAGAGGGACAGTGCTTTCTTTAGGGATGGGCATCGAGACCCGGCTCTAAAAGGACCCGGTTCCAAACTTTCTCAAAACCTGAAAATCAATTAGGTCTGGGTCCAAGCTTATCGATATTGCTATCGAGACTAGCGGGTCCTATAATGTAACGTTATGCCTCAAGAGTCAAATCTGACTTAACTTGAAACGCGATGAATAAGAAAGCTAATGTTTTTTATTGAAGGCACCGAAACGCGGTATCAAACCGACCTGGTATAGGTTTATCATCGGGCTGCAGCTTCGGCTCCTACATGAACGAACAGACACACACACACACACAGCGCCCTGCAGAGAGAGACGCAGACGCCGCTCCATCGCAGTGTGATGTTAAGTTAGCTCCAAACTACTCGAGTTGCCGACAGCGACGCTCGTTACTGTAAGTACCTGAAATAAACCCATCCTGATTAAAAAGACAACACACCTGTCTGTACGGTAAAAATGTCGAAAGGGTTCATTTAATCATCTGTCCTCAGTATCTCATCCTGTATGTTTTATACAATCACAGCAAACGTTAGCTTGGCAAAAACAAGCTAAATAGAAAGCAGACTGACCGGAGCATAGACTGCACTGTAATTTTAAAATCTGGCACATTGTTGTAAACTCTGGCTGAGACAAACCAGCCGCTCCTCCTTCTACCAGGTAAAGTTACCTAGAGGCAGTTAACAGCAGAGAGGAGGAAGATGCTGACTGAGTTTTCATTCTTTCTAAACATCAATCAGTATTGTGATGTCAGATATTAAGTTTAAATAGTGACTCTAAACATTAATGTTGCTGTTGTAGAAACAACATTTAGTTACATTTAACATATTCAATTCTAATCCTATAATTAATTAAAAAACAACCAGGCAGCTAATAAGCACACATCAATATTAGTTTATTTATATCAAGTCCTATGTCATCTCAAAATATAACAATGTTATCGCACATTAAATATTTCCTCACGCCGTGCAGGCCTACCTCATGCCCGTTGGGTCTCGTCTTACTAAATAATAGTAAAGTATCGATAGTGGTATTATCAATAAAGACTCGGATCGTTAAGCAGCCTCAATAGTGGTATCAGTATCAATAAAAATGAACGATCCTCATCCCTAGCTTTCTCTATACTGTATATGGTCCCCGAAAATATTGATGGCATCACGGGGAGGTGCTGTGTCAAACTAGTTATCACAGAAAGTAGCAGAAGGTAAGTTTAATTGTCACATTACAACAGAGATGTAAAATTAAATTTGGTTTGTAACTCTTCTGCTACATAGCAGACAATAGACAGTATGCAAAAACAATCATAAAATGGTCAACAGAAATAAACCATATTCCATGGACCAGTGCTGAGGATGAATTTGAATTACATGACACTATACACCACAAAGGGAGTGAAAGTTATATTATTACCATTATTTCTGTTTTTCGTTGTTACTGTTATCTTAATCTTAGACCATCCAGTTTATTTAATATATTAAAGTTTTGTGTCAACTAAATCATCTGAGATGAAAAGGAGCCAACAGCTTTGGTCTCTTTTGTTATTAATGTATGTAGTTTTAATGTTACTGAACACTTCATTGGACTTAAGTATAATGTCATTGAGTGAGGGGATTTATTATGTTGTGCTTCTCTTCGTCTCAACAGTGTCCACTGCAGCAAGGTGTGCACAACCTCACTCCTGTTACAGGAACAGGTGGGTCAAATAGGTCACCAATCAATAGTGATGGGTATCGCTACTCAATACCTTTTTATGGTAGCGACCAAAACAGTCCAGTATCAAAATGTCTCCAGTCAAACCAGTACACACAAGTAACACACTGAGAGAATGCCTACAACCGCTTGTCCAAGTCCATGTGTGATTCACAGGCGTCACCTCACCTTCAGCTGCAGTCTCAGGCATGTTTGTCACTGTTGCAATTTTATCACCACAAGCTAGGTTTTCCGTTGGTTTCATCACTTGTCACCTTTCGATCACATTCCATCACATCAATTAAAGCTCTTGTGGCGCAGCAGCGATCAGCTGATTTTACTCACGGAGCCTCCGGCTGCAGCTGCTTCAGGTGTAGTCGCTGTGATCAGCTGGATGTGCAGCCTCTCTTTGCTGTTTGCTTCTTTAGACTTCTTTATTATATACTCTTAGTAGTATAGTTTGCTTTCAATAAATGTAAGAAAAATTTCACCTAAATTTGTTTTCCACAGTTCATGTGGTCACTAAATTGTTTCACTCCTCCTCTCTCATTTAAATACAAAAAAACTTCCAAGCTGTCATCCTTCCTCTGAGGATGACCGAAGTAGGATGAGAAGCGATCTGATACAATTTCCCAAAGTGTTTATAAAGCAGTTATTTGAAAAAAGAAATAGATCTCCTTGCTTGTCCATAACAACCATACAATTATTTTAGGCTACCAATGAACTACTATGGCTTCAACAGTTGGTATTTTATGCAAGGTATCTAATGAAGTACTCTGTTATCAGTATCACTTACTACTAGGGTACTGGTGTCGGAAATTTTAAACGATACCCAACCCTACCAATCAGTGCAATTTACATTCTCTTTCACTGCACAAAGGTGCAAGAGTACAGATGGTGTTTTATATTGCTAATATCTTGTGTCGTAACAGTTTGTTTACACACAGTGAACTTTGGTTCTCAAAATGTAATGTGTGAAATATTGTAATGTGCTCCTAATTTCCATTCTTTGTTTCCTTAACAGATTCAAAGTTCAAGATCCACCTTCACACTCATGCATTGCATGTTTGACACCAAACTTCTTTTACATCTCTTTTTGAATTAAACTGCCTTCTCTCTTCGTTCCTGGGCTCATTTTGTTTTTGTGATGTTAGTGAAATGGCTCTAGCTGTGTCTGGGGTAGCCAGTGTGAGCTGATATAGCAGGAGGTTTTTAGGTTTTCTAATTGTATCTTCACACTGCCTCTTCAGCTGCAAGACCTTCTAGTCCCAAGGTATTTCTGTAAAAACACTGAATGAAAACACTTTCCCATCCTGCGTCTGTAAAAGAATGATGGGTCCAGTTTTCTCTACATGCACACAGCACCCTGTTTCTTTTACAGAGTGACAGTTAACTTGTGGTAAATGTATCCTCTGTTTTTGCAGTTTGAAGGGACATTTGATTGTAAAATCGCCAGATTGAAGATGTGATGACAGGCAAGATGCAATGAAGCTAACACAAAAGACCAAATGTTTACATTCAATGATTACAACGTAAATATATTTTATTTTAGCTTTATAGAAAATAAAACGTTAGCGCGAGTTTACTTATTGATTTAATAACTTAACCTATTTAACCTGCTGTCTCAGTCGCTTCGGCGTGTTATTTATTACTGGGTTTTCCGCAGTCCGGCACTTTCCAAGCACGCCATTGGATAATAACTACATATACTGTACGTCACGTAAATCGGACCCCAGACATAGTGGCCCGGTCTTATTGCCGGAAAAAGTAAGTTGGATAAAGTTACTGATAAACAAAAAAAATGCCAGAAGCACGGGTGGCAACAAATTTAGTTTCATTTGTTGAAAACTGTAGAAGTTGTCAGCAAAAAAACGGGTCTTCCTGCAAAGTGTCATCTTCAGGCTAATGCCATGAACAACCCTTGGCTTCTCACCTTCTGCTCTATTCATCATTGCTAGAGAGACCCCATAGCCTAGTGTTTTTTTTTTTCAGCCCCGAGGATGGCACATTAGTGCAAAGTGCAGTATGCCCTGGTTAAAACTCAGTGTGTCTTTGAGCAAGGAGAAGAAGCAGCATGCAGTGTTCATTCTTTATTGGAAACACATTTGTAACTATTTAACTATTTCTTTATCCCCCCTGTGCAATGTTTTAGCAGGTCACAGCAGTTTTTACTCAGTGCTGTTCTGCATGCAGTGGGTGCATTCATAGAAGTACCCAATTATGTAAAATATACAAAATTACTAACACTGAGCATAATATGGCAATCAAATATTTTTGAATTGCGTTTGCACTCCTGAATATGCATGTGTGTGCGTATATGTATGTGACCAACCGCCTCCTACACTAGCTCTATTAATAAAAGTATTATCCATTGTGACTCATTCGAACGCCAACTCTGGCATGCTGACTCATACATATCATACTCCAGCAGCACAAGTTGTTTCTCACTTTTAAATATTTGTAACTTGTCTTGACCTTGTGCAATAGTCCCGCAGACAAAGGTGGTGTGGGTTTTCTTGAAGTAAAGTGAGACTAATTAATCAGGAAATCAATAGTCCCTTGGCTAAAGTAAACCTGGGTTTTCTCAGAATAGTACTAATTTGTGAGGAGTTCAGCAGTCCGTTGGTCAAATCACTCCTGGGTCTTCTCAAGATAAAATAGTGCAACTCATTAGGACTTCAATAGTCCCCTGGCTACAGTTTTCTCACGATAGAATGGGACAAATTTGTTCAGATTTGAGAGTGTTCCCTTGGCCAAAGCTGCAACTATTACTTGCTCAACTAAAATGGTACTAATTTACACTTCAGTAGTCCCAAGTTAAAGAACATCTGGCTTTTCTTGGAATTAAGTGCCACTGATTTATGACAACTCAGCTAAAGCAAATCTGTTTTTAGTGCAATAAAAATAAATGGTTACTAATAATGTATCAAGTACAGACTACATTTGGAACATCAGATACGTAAAGATAGACACTAAGTTGAACGGAATGGGGTAAACAGCAACAAGATAACATTTAAAATATATACTGTAACTATGATATAAGAACATGGTACAACTAAAAGTATGTTTTTAAATTGTGTCCTCTGAATTTACATATATGTTACACCTTATATCACATGATGACTATGACAATAATCAATCATTGCACTGTCGTCATTTTTTCCCAAATGCTCATGGTGACAAATATGATGTTATGCAAAGCTGAGAATGCTGATTTTTTCACCAAAAATACTCTCATTGTTCATTTATTCTCTATTAAATGTTTAATTTTCTTTCAAGGTGAAAAGAATGAATATAATCACTAAATAAACAGACGTGTGTGTACAGAAACATACACAAACTGTGTGGCGCTGACTCATGGAGATTAGAGGAGAATAATAATCCCATTATCCTGTTGTCTTTCCCCCATGTCTTCTATTACACTCGACAAGAGCAGAATGGATGTGAGTGTGTGTGATAGGGAAAGCATACGGGGTGCGCCAGCATGTCTGTGTGAGTGTTTTTTTTCTTTGGATATGTGGGGCTGTGCTTTAACGTTGCGATCTCTGTGTGTGCGGTAGTCACATTGCAGGATGCAGCATGCAAAGTAGTCTAATGCAAATGAACTCAAACATGTGACGCTACAACTTTTTTTCCACCTGATACAAAAAGAAAACTTCCAGACTGCGAATCACCTGCCTATATACATGCACGTGATATGGTTGTTGCCTGGAGGCCAGAGTTGAGTTACGCAGGCCGCACCGCCGCTCCTGAATGCATACAGGGGAAACACTGATCTCTGTAACGGTGCCAAGTTAAAAGCAATTAGTTAGCATGCAAAGACTGTGTGTCTGTGTGAAGCACAACATCGCTAACCAATTTAGCAGTGGCTGAGAACCTCATGTTAACAATGATCACAACAATAAAACTTCAATGAAAAACACATCGATGTACATTTAAAAAAGCTAAACAGTCCTGTGCTTAGCCAAGATAACCTTAAATGAAGCTATGTGAAGCTATGCAATGTCCAGTACGTTACCAGTCCATAAAGGAAGTTGCTTTGATGTTGCTGGTGGTGTTAGTTGGCAAGTCCGTTGTGGATGGAGCCAGGCGGTGAAGAATTGTTTAGTTGCATTATTTTGCTGAGTCATGGTACAGATGAGAGGGTCCTTCCACCTGTCTGTTCTCTTGAGAGTTAGCCGCTGGCTAACTGAGCTGGTTTCGGGTATCTTAAGCGGGGCCTTATGCTGCGGCTGTAAGATCAGAGTTCTGCTTGCTTCCGTTCAGTCAATCATAAAATGTTCCCATTTGTCCCAAGACAAAGCAAAACGTATACCCTAATGAAAAAAAAACCCTGATCATAAACAAAAAAGGTTCTTCCACTCCCTAGTAAGTTAAGTTTGAATGCTGGTGTGTGTGTGCATGTGTGTGTGACCCTCTAGCTAATGGTTTAATGGCTGTAGATGAACATATAGGGCCCATAATGTTCATTAGAGTCAATGGAAAATCGATAGTTGTTATATGATGTAGGCTTAAATGTTTGCTCTAAAAGCATTTCTCTCTCCTGTTGTCCATCCCTCTCTCAACCCCCTTCCCCTTTTTCTTCTCCATGTCTCATCCTCTCTCTCTCTCTGTGATTTATGTCTCTTGCCCTCCAGCATCTTCCTTTCTTCACTGTCAAGATATTTTTGGTAATCCTATGGCTGCTTGTTAAAAACCCTTCATCCGCTTGTCTCATTGGGTGTTCCTTCTTCCTCTCCATTATGTAATGATCATCTCCATCTCTTTCTCCACCCTTCCTACTCTTTCCTTCACTATCAAGCTGTTCAAGTACGTGTTTATCTCTATCCACTGCCAGATGTCCGCAAGGTAAATATCCTCAATAGCCCTTTAAATTTATGGCAGATGGACGGGCAGTAGAGGAAGCTAAATCATCTCATTTTACACACTCAAACACACACACACACACACACACACACACACACACACACACACACACACACACACACACACAGAACAATTACCCGTGAAGGTGCAGGTGGTGATGGCCTACTACTTGACACTTGCAGCTAAGTGCTGACCTATTGACCGTGAGCTTCTTGGTGTGGCTGCTTCTTAATGACTTTATCTTCCTCCCTAGTCTCTCTCCCCATCTTTCTCCCACTCTCTTTCCCAATCTCTCCCACTCAATCTATCAATGTCTCTCTCTTTCTCTCAATTGAATTGAATTGAATTCAGCTTTATTGACATGAATGTCAAACAACAATATTGGCAAAGCTTAAAATACATAACAAAAGAACAATTAATTTCATACAGTTAAATAAAAATAAATAAAACCGTAAAAGTGTGTGTTTGTTAAAATAAAAAAATACATAAAAGAGTAAGCCCCACGACCCTGTGCGCAGGATAAGCGTTTGACGATGGATGGATGGATAAAAGAGTAAGCATCTGTGTGTATTGTGAATTCAATTCTTATGGTTCATCAAATAAATAAAATAAAATAAATAAAACAGTGTGTGTGTGTGTGTGTGTGTTAAAATAATAATTCTATAAATTCTGAGCTCTTCTCTATCTACCCATCCAACAACAGCCAAAGCACATACCAATTCATAGTTTTCACGTGGTGTCACATTCCAAGAAAAACGCTCCATTGGAGGGTAAAAAAGACATTATTTTCCGCTGCCTGCCAACCAGTAAGCAAGTGATACACTGTTACTTTGAGTTTGTTACTTTTGCGTTGCCAAAATGCTGGATGGTTGTTGTGCTTTCAGATGCACTAATTAAGGAGGAGACAAGCCTGGGCTATGTTGAGGTATTCCACAGAAGGTAAAAATAAACGTTACTGCAGTTAAGCGGCGGCAGGGACCTGGTGGTTTTTAATGGTAGACACGCGGCAGCGGATGCTGTAACGTTATATGGATCGGATATGCCCAACACTTGCAGTTTGTGTTCATATCTTTATTTTCTTAAGTTGAAAGTTGAAAAATAAATTTTGACTGCTTTTGATGCATCTCTACCGGGAAGTTGGTCTGGTGTTTTGCCCTCCAGGTTTTGCCCGCAAACTATGAATTGTCATTGAATATCTATCTGTGAATGTGTACACACACACACACACACACACACACACACACACACACACACACACACATAGATACATAATCACAATGACAGCTACGACAGCTACACACACATTTAGGCTACTGACAGTCATATAAAAAACAATGATCCACCAATCCACCTATAAGCTCTCTATCAAGTATAATTTGCAAACATACACTCACAACCAGCAGATTGATGCACACAGAGTTAAAAGTAGGTTGTCTGCAACTGAACCAGACAGATAACTGTTTCCTGTGTGTGTGCATCAATACTATTTCCTTTCTTTTGGTTCCCGTAACATTAGGCCCTTCATGCAGACTGTTGCTATAGTAATTCAATACAATCAGCTTTAACTATATTTAGCACTGATGCTTAATCACATGTCTGTGTGTCTTTTTGTGTTTCTGCAGCATTCATTTTGTACAGAACAGGGTTTGTATGATATAACAGGTAATCTGTTTTTTTTATTTTGTTGTCATGATTAATTTATTAATGAATCAGCATCATCTGTATTAAAGACAAGAGAATCAGTTTATCTGATGTTTTAAGTGAATAAAATAGCCTGGCCAGCAGACCTAACATTAAAGGAGTTCCACAAATACTGAAGGATTCTAACTTGTTTTTTCCAACCAGACTCCTGTGAGGTAAAGAGGGAAAGCAGGCAGTGGACCAAACCACTGTGAGGCAAGGGAGCGGGGTCTCAAAATGTTTCTAAACTTAAAACACACTTTTATTGCGTTTGTATTGTTTTACTACTTACACAATTATTCTAAGTATATACCATTATATTATTTAATGGTTTTTAGGGAGGGGGAATTTCCGTCGATGGTTAGACCAAGGTAGAGATGCACCTATTACAATTTTATATACCTGGGCGGCCCATACAAGTAAAGTCTGTGTGGGAAACACAGCTTATTTTGTACTTACAGGTATAAATTGCGAGCTTTGGGTCTTCATTCACAGTGAAGGACTTCCATGCGAACCATGGTGCGGTGCAGCATGCGCGTAAATTTACAGCACAGAAACAGATACGTGAAACTGATCAGCCCAGTCGTCGGTCGTGGCCGATCAAGCTAAAAACCGACCAATCGATCAATGCATCTCAGGGCTCTATAGTGCGAGTATTTCACTCGCGCATGCCCCCTAATAAAAGACTGGAAAAATAATTTGTTCTGGTGTCAAGTGAGAGAAGAAAGAAAAACTATCATTACAGTAGGCTATTCATTAGTTTTTATTTTGGGCAAATCCAACACAATTGAGGATTCACAAAGTGTACCGGAGGCAGCAAATGTTAACATTGAAACTAGTATACATCCAATAGCTGGTGGAGGGAAAACATAGATTTATTGCAAATTGGTCAAATGTTCCCATGGCTGAGTTTAAAAACAATGTCATGTTCTGTAAATATTGGACATTATGGACCAAAACAGGCAGGCAACTCGCTGTTTGTGTCAGAAAAACTTATCTGAAAAAAGATAGCGTGGTGAGATCTGTACCCGTTGAGAGAGAAGAAACCATCAAGCACAGTGTCTGCAGGCTTGAGGAGGCATATGCTGCTGTCTGAGGAGGAGAAGAGGAGGCAGCTGAAAATACCTCTTAACATTCCAATGGCGCTAAAGAAAGAAGAAGAGCCTTTCTTCAAATCGGGACTGCTTATCAGCCTCATTACAGTGATCCCACAAATGACATGTAAGATGTGCAGAGATCATATCTAGCCAATCCAATAGATGGATACCCTGGTATATTTAACACTGAATGCATGATTGTCTACGTGTGCTTGTTGGAGGCTGGGAATTCATTGATAAGTTGTTTCTCTTTGTTGGCTTTATAAGTAAAAATTAATCATTGTTTGTAATGGATAGAATTCCATGGGGGAGTGAATGATCACCTGCACAGAGAGGCAGGGAGGCAAATAATCCCAATGCACTGTATGACACATGTAGGTTTCTGACCAATGAAACATGTTTGTCTATATTTAGTTGTATTTTCTAGCAGAGAATGTTAAACAACACTGTATATTCCAATACTACACAAACAAGTGCTGGTATGAAAAATACTTATAACAGAATTGTTGTTTTCTGTTGGCACAAAAGAGAGGGAGAGAGAATCAGTGGGAGTCGCAGTTTTATCTTCAAACCTTCTTAGAATACATCCTTCGTCCTACGACTCTCTGTCCTTCCCAAGTGGTCCACACATTCTCACTCCCAACTCGTCACATTTTGACGCTTGGTCAAGGCCCTTTGGCGTCGCTTTTTAATCCCCTGGGTACCCCTTTAGCGTCAAGTTAGCAACGCATGGCAACAACAAATATGCAACGTCCGGTAAAGTTAGAAACAATAAATATGAAACGTCCGGTTAGACTTTCAAAATAAAACCCTAGCGTTTTGAAACATTGCCATTTTGAATGGCACGTTATTAAAGTTGAAGTGAAACATTGCAATTTGTTTAGGTTTAGGCATAAAAACTACTTGGTTAAGTTTAGGAAAAGATCATGGTTAGGGTTGAAATAACTTTGTACGTCAGTTAACACGCAAGATAACTAACATCACTTGCGTAACTTACGCAATTTACATAACTCACGTAACTACAATAAAAATATTTAATGTTGACTTTTAGTTTCACAAAGGACATGAATCCCGGACTCCTGGTTCAAAGTCCGGGTTCTAGCTCTCCCTCCACCCCAACCACCTCCTTACTCAGTCTTTTCTGAGAAATTAGGTGGAAGTGAAGAAAATCATATATAGCGCTACTGTACAAAACAGCTATACAGCTATAATTACAGTATAGCCACACGCATATATTTTGAGTTTATTATGAAATGGTTGCATAGAAACCTCTCCTCTAGTATAATTGATGGTTATACTTTGTGTACCTTTACATTTACCAGAGTAAGTATTCATGCCAGAGTAAGTAAAGAGGATGGTAAAACAAAAAGAAAGTTGAGATTTAAAATCAGTTGAACCAGCCGCATGAACTGAATTCTGTGAAGGCCTGTTTTTACTTTATGTATTATAGATTGAGTCTGTTATACAGAAAACACCAGGTGGGCCAGTGTCATTACCTACCACAGAGGCAGACGGTAAACATGTATCTGCTGAGTAAATATTATGCTGCTAGGACAGGCATGCGGTGGTTGTCATGGTAACTGACCCATATGGGACGTTGGAAACTAGATACCATATTTAGAGTTGTGAGCCAGACATTTTTGCCTGCTGCGAGTGACTGAGAAATTGATGGTACCACTGAACAACTCCTAGTTGTGTGTGTGTGTGTGTGTGTGGTTAAATATTGTGGTTAAATGCACCCGTGTGCATGTTAACGCGGGTTTGTTATGACATTTAAGTATTATTGTGTCTCTTAAACACAATGCATTTTTTTTGTGTGTGTGTGGGACTGTGTGTGTATTTGTGTGCATTTGAAATCACTTCCCAGTCACCTCACTAAAGAGGAGAACTGTGTATGAACTATAGCTCTGCTGAGTCTCTTTTTCTCGCCTCCATGCTGTTAAGAAACTGCAGAAACTGGGCCACGGCTACAGGGGCAGAACAGATGGACTGTCAAGGCTCAAGTCACTCTCCTTTATTAGCATGAATGTTAAATGAGCACTAATGACAAAGCAAGTACTGTTACATAAAGTTGTAAAACTAAATCATTTGTAGCCTATATAGCAGTAAACTGTGCTAAACTAATGTTTTATGTCTGGGTCCTCAAAATGAAAACACAATACATACAATTAGTGTATCTGCTACAAAATGCAGCTTCAGACATTTGTAAAGAGAGGGACCAAGAGACGCTAAGACTGCCAGAGAAAAGGAATGGGAGGGAGGAACGCTGGTATTGTGAAGGTTGGAAACCAATTATCTGCTAACAGTGAATTCTCCGTAGGGACCACTCGAAGACCGGCATGGGAAGTTGTGTGTGCGCGCGGATATGTGTGTTTGTGTGGGTCTTGGTCTGAATCTGTGTCTGGACAGGGCATCTGAGGCAATTATAAGTTAAAAGTTCCCATTCAGGGCTGTTGTTTAAGATCGAGTCTGGGAGGGGAGAGAGAGAGAGATGAAGTGAGTGTGCATTAAAGGATAAGGCTGCTGGTTTTTCTGTATTTTTCTTATTGTTGACAAAGCCATTCAAAAGATGTTCTTATAACATAAATGTCTAAAACCAAACAAGGATTATTCCAAAAATGATTAACTACATTTGTAAAGGCTTGCTTCCCTACCATTGCCAAAACAGAACAGTGAAGCACCTTGGAAGGAAACAACCAAAGTGTACTCAGTTAAACTTCAGAGTGGTATGAGGAGAAGGTGTTTACAGAGTTTTTTACTGTCATATCGACAATCTGGAGTTGTGTGTAGAGCACACAGTGTACCAGACACAGTCAGCCATATTGACTATATAAAACAGTTTATTAGCCCTGTAAACTTACTTGAAAATAACAGTGGGGGTGATGGAGAAGGTTCCTGTCTGCATATGAATGGAGGGTAGGCTGTTTGTGTGTATGGGAAACAGAGGGTGGCTTTATTTGTTTGTGGGTTTGGGCAGTTAGGTGCAGTTGTGTGTGTCGAAGATTATGTTTTTGTTTATATGTGTGTGGCTGTGAAACTTTAAAATTAAAAAGAGACTCCATGAAGCACAAGCAGTAAAGTCTGTATCCCCATAATCACTTCTTTGCTTCCCTCACTTGCAGACAAGAAGGGAGGGATGCAAGGATGAAGGAATGGAAGCAAGATGTTTTGGCCAAATCCTTACACAGTCAAGGGCAGAGATGTACTCATGATGTTGGCAAATGGCATTAAGCTTGGTTTTATTTAAGTGATTTGGTCAGGCTTAATAGTAATGATATTATGGTGAACTTATAGCTATGATAAATAATAAAATGCATATTTTCCAGCGGGCCGTAGCTCTAAAGTGTCATACAACTTGGTGAATAACAATTTGTAGCTAGTCTTCAGCTTAGATTTTGTCTTAAATTCACCACACACACACACACACACACACACACACACACACACACACACACAGTAAAACAGTTATAACAACAGGGGCTAGCTGTAATCTAACCACACCAGCAAAAACATAGATGTTTTTTTATTATGTCATAATATTTTGACATTAAAATGTAGTTATATTCATTATTTGTCCCATCCACACATGAAGTTTAACAGGACTGTGATTTTACAGTGATGTCTTGCCACAGTAGCCCGCGGCATTTAGTGACCAGTAAATAGACAGATTTCCAAGAAGGAGGAGTTTGCTTCCGGTGGGGGATGCTGCACAGGACACAGCTGTGATTCCTTGCTTCAGACTTCTCTGGAAGCCACCGTTGTCGTCTCTCTGAATATCCCGTAAGACACATTTTACAGATTTGAACATCCTCAGTGATGTTGGACCTTGATTGATTTCGAGGTTATAGGCTGGAGGACAAAGGAGCAAGGTGTCCTTGCAGTTGGGTGTTATTGCTTGAAGTTGATGGCAGCATGCCTGCTGCCATTTCTCTGTTGACTTGTCAAGCACTTTTACACTTGTCACATATGTTACGCATGTCTACAAGACATAGTTCCTGTGCCAAGACCATTAATTATTGATTTGTTTATTAATTTGTCGTTCGTTCATGGAGGACCAAATTAAAAATATATGTGCAAATCTGTATGCATGAATTCTTATCTTTCTTAGTTTTTCTGTATGCAAGTATCTGTTGCGTCAATGTGTGTGTACCAGACCTTATGAGAGTGTATCTGCATCTGCAGTGTGTCAATCTCTGACTATGGGGCTGCATGTTTACCTAAAGGAAAACTGGTAATCAGGCCTTGCATATGTATGAGGTTTTACGAATATTGCTCTAAACGTTGCAGAGGTGTTACCAAGACATCGTGGATCAGGATTTCTGAGCGTATGCCTCGCTGCCTTATCACTTGCATTCCAATATTTTCAAACAATGTTGAAAGGTATGTGGTGCATTTGTGTGCATGCATGTATGTTGAGCACCATTTTATTTCTATAGATATGAAAAGCCATCCGTGTGAGTTAATAGACTTACAGGTTGATCTGGAGAGATCCAGAGAGAGAGACTAGGAAGGCGATGTGTTCTTGAGTGGAACAGCATTATGTCTGTATCTGTGAGTGTGAGAATGAGGAGTGTGCAAACTTGGCCGAGGTCTGATTATCATTGTCAAGTTAATAATACCTCATCTTTCTCTGTTTAAATTTCTGTCTGGCTACAGGCAACGTGGCCAGATTGGAATAAATGAGTGTCACCCACACATTCGCATTTATGCAGAAATTAAGTGAGAATCATTAGTGGTGTCTATAATGAAAAGCCGATGTTTGTGATTTGAACACTTTTATTTGAGTGGGGTGGGGGGGGGTTGATTTGTCTGCCTCACAGCTTCTCGGCACTGTTCATTTTCTTCATTTACTTTACTTCTTTGAATAAGAGAAGTCAAATGAATTGAAATTCCAAGACAAAGTGTGGCATAAACATAGACATGTTCTATTCTTTTAGACGAAACAAAATGCCCACTACAGGCAGCTGTTCGCCTGTTTGAGGTGATGGCATTTTCCAAGTTATTTTCACAGTCTTTCAGGTTATTTCTTTTTCTTTTTTCCCATGCATGTTGTCAGAAAGGCACAATTTAAAATATGTTTTGGGATGTCAAAGGCTTTTTTCTACTCTTTCTTTCTGCAGTTCATCTCTCATTTGACATTTGCCTGTTTTGTATCTCAGAAGAAAAAAACTATTTCTGGCATCCCTAAGCAGTTCATGAAGAAACTAGTGTTGTTCCAAAAGTTTTTTAGATGAAAAGATGCCAAACTGAATCTACCTGCGAGTAAAAGCGAACTGGATGAGTTGGAGGGAGGAAGCTGGAGAACTTCAGAGGCTTCCCTAAGGCCAGCGAGGGATGGGACACCCAGTGGATTTCCCCAGAGGCCTGGTGATCGGAGAGGGATCCAGCTGCAGACCTCCACTCCACACATTGCTGGCTCTGCTCTCAAGTCCTCTCAGCTCTCAACTCCAATTTACACACACTTTACATCCCCTAAAGGACGTAACTTAATGCATTCTCTGTTGTTTTCGCTACACCACACATCATGATAACTGCAGGTGACTGATTATCATTCTCCAAAACATTGAAAGCAGTCTGAATGCATGGGTCTTGGAATATGTTTGTCGTCAAAACAGCTACCACCATCAATGTTTGTGAATCTAAATAATGCAAATTACTGAATGTTACACATGTGGTTAGGCTACTTGTTAGAGCCAACAATACAATTATAAATTAAATATATCTAAGGAAAATCCCAAGAAATTTAGAGGGGTAAGTTAGCTTGGCTTATTCGAGCTAGACTGTTATGAGAAGTTGAAAAGGCAGGGAAGTTGTTGACGAGTTGAATTAAACAAACTAAAACAAAAAATCTACATTCTACAACAATTTGTGCTATGACTGATTGAGTAAATCATTAAAGTAAAAGTAAATAGAACCTTTATTTTACATACATTTATATAAAAACATTTAAGACTTTGGTCATTTGCGAAAAACCCCCATGACAAAGATCAATAATGTTGCACATTATTTAAACCAACTGTGTGTCACTGAAGTGAAACTCGCTCAAATTGACCTGTCATCTTGATACCTGTCTCAGATACAGCATTAGTGCCTCCAACTATCTCTACCAAATGCACCACTCCTACACATATGTTGGTCCCATAAATGTTCACTTGTGTTTGTGTTTTTCTGCTCCTCTTTTGTGCTTTTTCTTGCAATGAAATCACTTCTAAAATGACCAAACCTTTACACGACTTAATTTTTAAACAGGGAGTGTTTTATTCATTATGTGGGACCTAGATGCACGTACCTGTAGTATTTAGTGCAAAGAGTTTAAAAGTAGCTTTTCTATAGTCTGCCAGCACTGTTTCATTGAACTGACTGTGTTGCAGTTAGTACCGAACATTGTTTCTATATACAGAATTCTGCCTTTGTTCCAACATCTGCAGTGCATTAAATAAATCAAGTTTTAAACCTCAAATCCTCTACATGATGAAGA
>NW_024043090.1:0-3728 GCF_014851395.1 Micropterus salmoides | reverse complement strand
ATCATGCTGAACCATCCTCCAATTTCATCTGAGAAATCCAGATTGTTTTTAAAATACATGATAATTTCATTAAAGTCTCACTGATTCGTTTTTAAGTGTAGGTAAATAGCAGTAAAGCAAAGTAAAGGCATTATGACAGAAGGTAACCTAGTAGGCCTTTAACTTTACATTCAGTCTGCAGGCAGGTGCTCGGTGTTTTACTTACAACCACCAATAGATGAAATGGTGATGCTCCATTTCCTGTATCTCTGCACCAAAAAACCCACAGCCATTCTCTCCCTGACTTCCTTATCCTCACACAGCACATCTCTCGGCTGTAGTCGGTAACATGGGCTAGACTTCAGAATGGCTTGTCCAGTGTCCAAATATGTAATGCTATAGTTATAGTGTATATAATATTACTAATGTTAAATGGATCATTACATGTGTATGTAATCTGCACCAATTCCCAGCCCTGTGTATAAACCCTCTGCTTGGGGAGGTGACTTTGCATGTGTTACACAAACAAACATCTCTAGGTCTGAGGTCAGCATAACAGACTGCAGAGAGTTTAGAGCCCAACACAAAGCAGCTTGTGTGACATGCTTTGAAACCTCTTAGCCCCACCCAGTATGTGGCATATGACATGCCACTATATTTAGCATAGCCCCATTGTTGTGACAGTTCAGCGTTGAAACACTGTATACACTGGTTTGCTCTCGCATACAATTCTGCACATCCACGGCATTTTCTTTCAAAACTGCAATGCATGAACTTTTAATGCAGGTTAGCTCAAATAACAGGGCTCCACTGGTGTGGCAGTTGTTGTGTAACCAGAAAAACAGACAGACTGTGTGCCAAGAGAAACTACATTTTTCCAGTTCCACCGCCATGTGAAGAGTAACTACAGTCTGCTGTGACTTATAAGTAGGCATCGCATGCTTACATCACTGAATGAGGACCTGCAGTGGAGGCAGCTGGGCTATCAGAAGATGTTGCCACTTGACACACTAAATTCTTTTCTACTTATGTTGTGATGTCAGTGATACTTGTAAAATACAGATAGGTCAAGAAGGCTGGCTTCTTTGGGTTTATATATAAAAACTGGAAAAGGACAGTAAACCATTATGCAACCTGTTAAGCTGAATGCCTAATGCATAATCAGTAGGGTCACACACAATAAGAAAATTTAGCTATCACTGTGTCCTGACACCCAAGATCATCTCATTTCAGCAACACAAAAGACAACAGGTCAAACATATGCTCCATAAACCTTATGAAAGTAACTTTATACTGAACTTCCCTTAAAATTACAGATGACTGTCTCAGTTCAAAAGGTGACATACTCACATCACAGACCATGCACTTGATACAATAACACTAGTACACTATACGCAAATGTTGCTAGGATTATTAATGAGCTTATAATGGTAATTTCCAGAAAAGCTTTGCTGAGTAGATGGCAAGAAATGAAAAGGGTGCTTTAAAACCTAGCCATTTATGTACGTGCCAATTGGTTTACGACTCCTGATGGACCCCCGCCCCAGGGACGATGCAGTTATTAAGGTCTTCCTTGTAGCACTGGGCACTGAAATACCAGTGGTTCTTTAAGTTGCCTGCGTTAATGACCAGCAAATAGTTATCCTTTGAAATCTGAGAAATTGATCTCATGATAACAATTTCACAGTCACATTTATAAAAAAAATAATAAAAAAAAAATGGACTGACTTATTACTTTATTAAAATGTCAAGTCTTCTCACCTTTCTTTGGCAGACCTCTGCCCTTGCCCAATCGGGACTTTCTGTCCAGCAGCTTGCTCTTGGGGCTGGTGGGTGCCGCAGAGGTCCCCTTAACCACATCCCCATTATCGCTGAGAGAGTCCCCCCTCCCAGAGTCCCTGGAGGAGTTTTTTCTCAGCCTCCGCTTGGCCTTCGCCTTGAGGCGTGCTTCATGGATGCTGTTGCTAGACGTGGTCAACCAGTTGCCATTGATCTCATTGTTGATGTTTTTGTTGGAGATGCCAATCTTCCAGTGTCTTCGTCTCCAGATAAAAAGGAGTCACTCAGGTCCTCAGCCTCTGTTGGATTACAAGGATAAATGGGGAGTTAATGCTGAAGTTGGCTGACTATAAGAAAGTAGCTTTTATATGCAGAACAGATCAGGGAGAGCTGATACATATATTTTTCTTTGTGTAAATAAAATAAACTCAGGAAAAGACGCTTTATTTAAGACTGAATTACACTATAATTGATAAAAAAATGTTTTATCTGCAGTCCCCCACCAAATGGAGGGCAAGCAGCAGAATAAAGTCAATGCCAAATTCACATCAGTAAACCTGCAGGCAGTGCAAGAAAAGTACGCAATCAACCACTTCCGCATGAAAAAGTCCCAGTGCCCTGCATCAGACACAGCTGATGAAGCATTTAAATCGTTGACTGTCTCACACCTACCGACGGGGTTTGCGTTCAGCCAGGCCTCGCAGTCAGTTGCCATGTTCTAAAATAGAAAAGAGATTGTGCAGCAGAACAGCGTGCGAATTTCAAATGATACCTGCAATGTTGAAGAGGAAACACAAGTGTTATATGCAGACACGCGTTAATAACATGCCCAGACATGCTGCTAACACAACAGCCTCCCCTCCCCCTATTCATTCAAAGTCGCACTGTTGATAAACAACGGCTAACGCTACGTTAGCTTCAATGTTCACTGTCAACTGAGAGCTGCGTCAAAAGGACCAAACTACAGAGTGCCTAACTGCACGTAGGGGACGATTACAACTGTCACACATAGTCTAACTGTGCAGTTTAAGTTACAGTTTGCAAAGCCCTCCTTACATCGCTGACTCGCCATGTAACGTTATCTGTTGTTGAAGCCCAAGAGACAAGAAAATCTCAAATCTAACTGCACAGAGTCCGCTAGCTTGATGTACATCTCTTAGCTAACATCTACAAAATTGTTTAACCCTTCCCAACACTGACATGTAAACTATTCACGTCTATCTCCCTTGTTCTGTCGATTAAATAACTCACAATAAAATCACTGACCGTCTGTTGTGTCCAAGCTTCAAACTCCGACAGACACAAACGTTGTTGTTTTTGTTTTATATCTACCCAGCAACGCAGACGCGTCGATCCGTTTTTCCTTCCCCTGATTGGCTGGAGGTTTGTGGGGGTTTAAAGGAAAGAACCAATGAAAATACAACACGGGATTCTCTGTTCTCGCACGTTCTGTGAGTGAGTCTACCAAAGTGCTGCCCCCATCTGTGAGACTGCAGAACAGCTCTTTATAGTTTCCCTGTTTATCTCATCAGCTACAACACTTCATTAATGATTATGATATTGATGACTGTTTTTATTTTTTTAAATATGAGGTATTTCTTCATTAAATATGTACTGATTTGGATATCACACATTTTCCAGCACATTGGTAAGAGTCAGGCAGATGGTGTTATTGTGATAATTTACCAAATGGCCAGACATTTATTTTGTTTTAAAAAACATTATTCATGGATTTTTTATAAATATACCAGTTGTATGTGTGAAGGAGCCTTATTCCCCTACATATTTACAGATAAAATACCATATAAAATGAGAATGATTAAAGATATTTGAAAAGATGTCTTGCTGTAAGGCCTAAGAAACCGTGTGTAACATTATAATGATCTAACTGCCTTCAAGAGCGAGGAAAATTACTTGGCATACAGGAAACATGTCAGAAAACAGCTGTTAAAGATTAGCTAACGCAATAG
>NW_024043089.1:0-26126 GCF_014851395.1 Micropterus salmoides | reverse complement strand
TTGCCCTCTTCACATAAGACTCTCAGACTGCAACATGTGTCTTTGTAAAGAAAGAAACGGACAGAAAAGTCTGTAAATCTGCCTGCTCGCTTTGCTCCGTTAAAACTGAATTTACCATACAGAATTGAATACGAGTGCACTCCAGATTTAGCTGCAGCTAGCTGACCGTGTGCTTCTCCCTATACCACAGTTCTGTGTCCATGCATGCAGCAAACTGAAAGCACTGTCTGTCGGAGCGTCTACGTGAAAAGAGAAGGAAGACATGGCTGGTAGTATTGTCTTCAAACAGAGCTGCTAAACACAGGCAGAGTAGGCCTAGAGCTCTCCTGTCTGACTGGTCCACCAATAGGAGAGAAGTTCACCCCTTGAGACACAGCCCCTCCTCATTTGCATAATGAGGCAGAAATGCATAGAGAAATGTAAAAAGGACAGGCAGAAATAAATACCATGGGTGAAAATAAATAGGGTAGAAAACGGAAGAATAAAACAGACAAAATATTAAAACACACACATAAATAAATACATTTAAAAAATAAGTAATTAATAAATAAAGTTGGAGATTATAATGGACAATAAATAAATAAGGTAATTATTACAAAGGTGATAAGTAAAGAAGCTAATTAAAATAGATATATACATTTATGTGTCCTTATAATTTAATTACTACCTACATTTATTTATTTACTTTATTTTTTTGTGCATTTAATCGGATGCTTATTTATTTATTGAGCATTTATTTATTTATGTATTTATTTCTGAATTTGTCAGGATCAGTCCTCCATATTCACAGAGCTCTGTGTCCAAGCAAATTAATAGAGAGGCGAAGGGAAGGAAAAGATGTGGTAGAAAAAAGTGTAAAGCAATAGGGATAACCGCACCCTGGAGAGGACTGTGAAACAAAGCCCATTCAAAAATGTGGGGAGATTCACAAAGAGTGGACTGCAACTGGAGTCAGTGCTTCAAGAACCACCATGCACAGACGTATGCAAGACATGGGTTTCAGCTGTCGCATTCCTTGTGTCAAGCCACTCTTGAACAAGACACAGCGTCAGAAGCGTCTCGCCTGGGCTAAAGACAAAAAGGACTGGACTGCTGCTGAGTGGTCCAAAGTTATGTTCTCTGATGAAAGTATATTTTGCATTTCCTTTGAAAATCAAGAGTATGGAGGAAGAGAGGAGAGGCACAGAATCCACGTTGCTTGAAGTCCAGTGTAAAGTTTCACAGTCAGTGATGGTTTGGGCTGCCATGTCATCTGCTGGTGTTGGTCCACTGTGTTTTCTGAGGTCAAGGTCAACGCAGCCATCTACCAGGACGTTTTAGAGCACTTCATGCTTCCTGCTGCTGACCAACTTTATGGAGATGCAGATTTCATTTGCCAACAGGACTTGGCACCTGCACACAGTGCCAAAGCTACCAGTACCTGGTTTAAGGACCATGGTATCCCTGTTCTTAATTGGCCAGCAAACTCGCCTGACCTTAACCCTATAGAAAATCTATGGGGTATTGTGAAGAGGAAGATGCGATACGCCAGACCCAACAATGCAGAAGAGCTGAAGGCCACTATCAGAGCAACCTGGGCTCTCATAACACCTGAGCATGCCACAGACTGATCGACTCCATGCCATGCCGCATTGCTGCAGTAATTCAGGCAAAAGGAGCCCCAACCAAGTACTGAGTGCTGTACATGCTCATACTTTTCATGTTCATACTTTTCAGTTGGCCAACATTTCTAAAAATCCTTTTTTGTATTGGTCTTCAGTAATATTCAAATTTTCGGAGATACTGAATTTGGGATTTGCATTAGTTGTCATTTTTAATCATCACAATTAAATGAAATAAACATTTGAAATATATCAGTCTGTGCGTAATGAATACTATAATATCCAAGTTTTACTTTTTGAATGGAATTACTGAAATAAATCAACTTTTTGATGATATTGTAATTATATGACCAGCACCTGTATACTTAATTTGATTAGCCCATGACTGTATACTTCTTTTGGGCTCTTAGCTACAGTATGCAGTACACCCCAGTAAGCAGTGTTGAGGCCTGGTTTTAGTGCAACAGTTTTACAGTTTTACAGTTTTGATTACTGTCCAGTACTAGGCACATTTTACTAGTCCACGTGTTAATATTAATCATACATTGTTAACAAATTATGACATCCCCATGGCACAGTATGGTGAACTTTTAATTTTGGAAAATCAATGCCATTTCTTTCTAGCCACACAACTGTGCATTATATTCATTTGTGGAATAAAATTTCAGAATTTAACGGGCTGATAGTTTTTAATGAAATATATTGTCAGTGTTGGTAACAATGGTAAAGTGAGCTGTCAACGACAAACATTTGATAATTGTGTATTTCTTAACTAATTTGTTAGGAAGTCCTTCAGGTCATGGTTATCCAAGGAAGGTTGAAATCAATGGCAACTCGACTGGCTAAGGTTTTTTGAAGATGTTTCACTTCTCATCCAAGCGGCTTCTTCAGTTGTGGCTGAATGATAGTTCAGAACTAAAGAAGCCTATCAGATGAGAAGCGAAACATCTTAGCCAGTCCAGTTGCCATTGATTTCAACCTTCCTTGGTTAACTTTAATGTATATTATTAATAGATTTATAACATAGAAATTATAATTTAATTTCATGTAAAAAGAATATTTACAATTATCACATTCCATTAACTTTATATCAATATAAAATACTTGTGTTGATTGAACATGAATAAACTGTGTCGTTTTAATGTAAATAGTCTGTGTTGCTTGAATGTGAATAGTCTGTGTTGATGGAACATAATGTGCAAGTGGCTACCAAAGCAAAAAAATTGTGTGCAACCAATGTCCACTATTGAATTGAGTAAATCCAATGAATTATTTTTTCAGTGTATAAATAAAGTTTATTAGTGTTCATTTCACCTTTCCCATCTCCCCCACCTTTTTCTCTGAACAATTTATCTACTACATACACATTCACTAAATACACTCACCATCAAAGTAGCTGTTTGACACCTCATGTTCCTTTAACATCATTGCGGAAAGCAGTTGTAAATTAATCTCGTCATTTCACAGAGTCTTATTTCTGCAACCATTGTGCTTCAACTGCAATTTTTCCAGTGCCCCTCCTCCTCTTCCTGCTTCTCTGGCTGATAGACCTGACAGACAGTTCCATGTGTGGGACAGACTGGGGTCCTAATTCCACCTCTGACCAGCGGCCAGGGTCTCTGTTTTTACAAGGAATTTGTTTAGGGAAAACCCTACACTCACATACACTTTACACTGGGTCCAACAGCCGTGAAGTGTAGGGAGGAGGAATCTTTTACAATCTCAAAGTCACTTCACTATGCCTGTCGAAACATAATCAGAGGCAAGTGTATCAGTATTCAAAACATACACGACGCACTGGTCACAAAAAGACCATAAATAACATGTGATGGTATTTCACAAAAACCTGATTGATAACTTTAGACAAAGAAAGTGAAGTTGTAAATAAAGTGATTTGGCTGATGACAGATCTATTTTACAAATCAGACATTTTGTACAGTATTTCAGGCCATATTTCTATTCACACAATCCCAATCAAAATCTGGATGAGCACAACTTAATGGTTTCTGGCCAGCTTTAGATGCAAGAGTGATAATTCTATTATCAGCTCCATGCCAGTGCCACCTCCCGAACACATAAAGGTCAATACAAGATGGGCTCAATAAACAGATCCAGGAATAAGCTGTTTATGTCCTTGGAATATTACAGAGAACAAGGGTCTTGCTCGCTGCACTCACTGATGTCTGACCTGTAAAATGTCATCTGTGTCTGAAAGCCCAGACAGTTTGACCACAGATATCACTGTCAAGGTTGGCTCAGACTTTGAACAGTAGCTCTTTCTGTTAACCGCAAACCAGCAGCTCAGAGTTATGCCATGTCGTTGCCTACTCACAAGGAGGCACACACAGACGCGGCCTTCTTAAATGGTTGCAGATGGGACTTTGAATATATAGAACAAAACAAAAACAATATATGGAACAAAACAAAAACAAAACATTTGGAAACAACACCTCAGCTAAACAGTTTTGAATCACCCATACAAAAACACAATACAATATGTATTTTGCATTTATACTGAGGGTAATTTGCATGGTCAGCTCAAAAAACATTTAAATTAAAATGGGAATTAACTATGTAAATTGTGTAATTACTGTAAACCCGTGTTCATTTCTATATAATGAGTAATGAATATAAGTTTCTATATAATGTAGGCTTTATCACACTTCAAAATTTTAACAGGCTTTCTAAATTAAGCTAAAAAAATTAAAAATAAAATTAAACAGTAATATTTCTGTTTAATGTACTTTTCAATAAATCTACTGATCAGACAATTTGCAGACTATAGTCAACAGAGGTAATGGCTTTACCTGCCACACTGTTTTTAGCCATATGTTCTGTTGTTAACTCACACTCTCAACACTATCACCTACCAAACTGGGGCCAAATGGTGGAAAGGATAACAACCATTTCACACTGTGCTTTCCCGTTTTCACTGACAGCATGCTGACGGACATTAGCTGGAATCTCTGCTAAGGACACGTTTGTTTATTTGTGCAGAGCAGGATCCATGTTGAAGGATCCAGAGAGATGGTCAGTCTGGTTTCACAGTTTCCCCCCACGTTCCTTCACAGAGCACTGCATGCCAATCCCTCGGATCATTTTACCAGTCTCTCACTAGTCTGAAACTTTACACCGCTGCCTAGTAGTGTGACCTGGGGGTCTTTAGGTCTGTGCTCCTAACAGCAGTTAGCTGTAATCCTGTGTTTATCTCTTTTTGAGTTCTGTTATCACACAAAGCTACTGTGTTACTTCAAACTGGGCAGCATGTATATGGGCAAGCATGCATGTGTGTGAATGCTTGCATGTATGTATGTATGTGTGTGTGTGTGTGTGTGTGTGTGTGAGAGAGAGAGAGAGAGAGCTTCTGCATACAGATTGTAATAATTCATGATTTTCTTTATTTTGCTCACAAAATCAATAAATTTTTTTGTTGTTGTTTTACATAATCGAGGTTAGATAAATAAATACTTGTCAGTGGTCACTCTAATATTGTGTACATAAAATGTGTGTGTGTGTAAATATATATAAAACATAATAATAATAATAATAATATAAAAATTGTTAATTGAAGGAATGTAAGAATTAAAGGGTAGGAGTACATAAGTTCTTCCTACTCCTTTTCGCACATGATAGAAGTATGTTAACACAGGAAAGAAGGGTACTTTTGCTGCTCATCTGTTGTTGTTTATTTTCTCCTATTTCTTTTAAACATTGTTTTATTTTTTATACTGTCTCTTGCATGTTCAAAATAAAGATTTCAATTCAAAAAAATTCTATTCAATTCAATTCAAAATTCAATTCAATCTAAATTTGTCTAAAATTGTTGTGTAATATGTTCAATTTCACTTCACCAAAAGGAATTTCTTTTAGTGTGATTTCTACAGTGTGTTTCTACAACTGTTAAATATGTTTACATTTTAATTTTAATGTGAACACACACAAATAAAACTTAATACATCGAATACATCCGTAAGTTCACAAATTATCATTGTATGTAGTTGTGCATTTGTTGTTTTGGAGTGCACTCTGTTCAACACAGGACTCTAAAAACAGTAAACCCCACCTGTTCAGCTTAGACAGGTGTGTGTTTATAGCAACTAACATTAGCTCAAGTAGCAGCCTATTAATATTTTCCCACTGTTACAATAAAACCCTTTGTCAATAACCAACCAGTGAAGCGTATGACTTTCTGAATTCAGGCTCCTGTTAAATAGGCTCCACTTGCAAAAGAACAAATGGCTGGGACAAAATAAGCAGAGTCACGGACATTTGTTGGAATTGAAGAAATGGTTTTAAATTTCTTTACCAGGCCCAGATTTTTCTCTGTATTTTATTCATACTCTTCACTGGACCTTCTTTGAACACTGTTATCTTTTTCCTTTTCTAATTTTGTCTGTTTAAGTATACGTAATATTTATTTATTTCTCTTTAAGTACAATCCTTTTACACTTCGGTGGAAATCCTGAAACCAAATACATCAGCCTGAAATACAGTTTAAAAAGTTTAACATTTAAGGTTTGACATCTTTTAATAGCATAATTTGTGTAAACATCGTATACTGTGGCTTCATTAAAGAGCTGTAACAAGCAGATGCACATTATGCACTATTTTACAGTAAGCTTTGTTAAGGTATGTTTCAAGAAGTGGGTGCGTGTTACTGCACGCTGACTGTTGAAAGCTCCATGCTGGGCACTAGAGTAGGCTTTCCTCAGGTTTGCTGTGGCTAATTTTCACCTCGCTCATCATCTGCACTGTGCTTTTCAAAAGACCTGCCTTGGTGATGGACGCCTATCAACAGGTGCTGTTTTCCAACCCGAGTCAACAGCCAGCACTTATAGACAAGTAAATTGACTGAAATTACAAGACTAAAAAAGGTATAATTTAACATTTGTTAAAAATGCTTCTCTCAATATAATATGGATAAAACATTCTGAACTAATGATGTTGATGTTTGTAACATCGCTGTACTTTGTTGTTACTGTACTGCTCATTTACCATGTCATGTCATTTACATTTATTCATTTAGCTGACGCTTTTACAATTGCTACATGTCAGAGGTTGCAGGCCTCTGGAGCAACTAGGGGTTAAGCGTCTTGCTTGCTTTGCTGACACAAAGGTGGATGGGTCACAGTGGGGGATTGAACCCGGGTTCAAAGGCAGGCATCTTATCCATTGCACCATCACCACCCCTGTGGTCAAACCAGCAGCAAACACAATGGCTTGGCTATGTGTGTGTAAGCAGAGTAAAAAAAGATTTTTGAAGTGCAAATAAACACTTTCAAGTTAGCTCTGCAGTCACAGTACAGTGTGTGTGATGCAGTTGGAGCATGGGCCTGTACAGAGCCTGTGTAGACAATTAAAGATACGGCTCAGCTGTGTCTGGTCTGAACACTTTTTTTTTACAGTACACAATTAAAAATGTGAAATGTGTGTCCCCCTGCCTAAAATGGAACTAATGTATCAATTTGTGTAATTAGCAATTAAATATATAAGGAAGCGTAGAACGCATACTAAAATTACATATGAATCATTTCACAAATGTGGACTGCACATCTTCCTCAATACAGAAGCTTTTTTATAATATACCCCTTATTTTACTTAAATTGTATCTGGGGGCTGGATAATCATTAAGTGGTAAAATAAGTACATATGAAAAATCTCAAGACATACTGTAGCTTCTAGCCAACATTGTAATGACACAGTTTGCTATGTTATCTAATTGAGTGGTAACGAGTTGCCAAGCCCAGAAAAGGCCTGTTGTTGAACCCTTTGTTATGCAAAACACATTTGGGCTTACAAAATCTTTAAATATACATGGCAGTAAGGCAGTATAATGAAGAAATGCAGTGTTTAACTTAAATAGAGATAAAATATAAGAACATATCGTCCTATCGGACTCACACACTCTTACTCTGCACCAAACAACATTAATAATAAAAACTGGCCAGTACCCTCTGAGCCCATTATTGTATTATATTATTTTTATTACTGACTTACTAAGTCATTGATATGAGTCAGCAAGTAATTATTCACTATAACTATGACAATATAACAATATCACTTAATATTTAATAACTGGATGTTCTAAAATGACAGCTGGTTCTTTACCACTAGCATTCTTTATAGCCTGTCACAAAATTGTATTTATATACCAAGGGCAAACTCTAATAATCCTGAGAGACTAACCCAAAGGTTTGTCTGACCTTTGACTCTGGCTGGTGTGAGGCAAATCCTGCGTCTGACATGGAATAAGTCTTCATGGCTGCAGCTGGCAAGTATGCTGTATTGGCTCCTGAGGATACATCTGTGGAAACAATTTTAAATTTTAATTGAAAAATTGTCCTCATAGCGTAGACCAACTGAGGGAAAAAGTTCCATTTATTGATTTCTTGGCTCATTTTATAAATGTTACCTACTAAGTGTATTATTACAAAATCATTATTAGCTGTTTTGCTTTTTATTAGTTTCTGTGTTTTATAATTATGGAATTTAAAAAAACACTTGGTTGGAATAATAGGGCTCGAAATGTGCATCAGTGCTAAGAAATAACATCTGGGAAGTGAAATGATACTCTGTGATGTCAATTTATTCTCAGCAAGCACTGAGAGTATATTGACAAGCATTACACACTTGTGTTGTGCTTGTCTCACGTGGTTTTGCTGTTAAAATATGCTCACCAAATGTCATAAACTGCCAACAAGTACATATTAAGGTTTGGGTAAGTGTTGTAGTCCATCATATTTTGGATTTCAAAACACACTGTATCAAGTTATAAAAACACTTTGCCTCATGCCCTAAAGTAACTCTAAAAATACTCCCTGAACTCCATCTATCACGTTGTTTGACGCATTCCAGCGATCAGAAAAACATCACTCTAACATCGATAGAAACAAGGTCATTTGTGGTGACTTCTCCTACCTTGACTTGCAGTAGAGTAGACCATAGAGTTTGTCGCTCCGGTGTTCAGACCTCCATCAGAAGGCCTGCCGACAGCATAGTGAACAGCCCCAGCTGATACCACTGCGGAGCTGCAACAATCATAGAAGGCTGATTTTAGCTGCCTCTCCCCTGCCGTGCTCACTCATATCTTGTGACAGAGCTCATATTCATAGAAACATTAATAGAGCTGTATATAGACCAAGGAAAAGGAAAATAAAGTGCTTCCAACACTCAAGAGAGACATTTGCTCTGAACTGATCAATACAGTGCTTAAGCTTTAAATTAAAATTTACATTTATACACAGCTGGTGAGAAAGTAGTGGGGAAATGGGGGAAATGACCAAACCATGTTCAACACTAATAATAAAAGCAAATATTTTTACTTATAATTGTTTGAAAATTAACAAAAAAACAGAATAAACCATGTGAAGCCACTAGCTTTGTGAACATAAATATAACCTTATCACTCAGTGGTAAAATGACATGCATTTCAGAGCACATTTCACAATTACAGCCTACCAAAGAATTTTAGAATTGCAAATAACTCACCTTTCGTTTGTGTACAACGTTCGGTTCTGCAGATGTAGTTTTCCCTTCACATGCTGGTCCCAGTCCTATAAACATACACACACACACACACACACACCAAACATGGAAGCTCACTGCTTGCCGTCAACATATTGGATCAGTCAGTCAGTTAGTGACTGTCTGTCAAATGAAAACATTTAGCTACAATATATCAGCTCATGTCAACCTGAAATGCTAATTTTCTCACCCAAAGACAGGACCATTTACAAATTTTAGGGTTTGGGAAATCTTATGAGTGTCACATGACCTCCTGTTTTATTGGAAGACAAACTAGTTGAGGATTGGATTGCCCACTTGTTCAATTGTCCATTGTCTATGTTTAATTAAGGTGTGAGCAGACAAATGTAAGACTTACAGGTAAATCATTTAGTTTAGCTTCCATGTTTACAAAACATTTACACTACATTTAGGTTTTGACTGATCAGTTCACTGACCTTGAGGTTGTAGACCTTCTTGTCACAGATGCTACACTGGTGTGGTAGTTGAGTGGGTGTGACAGCATGGTAATCATTGACTTGGTAAGGCTGAAGTGTCCTGATACCTGAAGATAGGGTGTCCTCACTTCCACGCAGGGTCTGGTAGCCCCCAAACCCCTGTGCGCCACTTGAACCGAAAGAGGAAACCCCGCTACTGGGATTGAACTTGGGGTCAGCGGTTGGCTCCTCTGGGTTGTACAGTTCCGTTCTGGACCGAATTGGCTGCCCAGCTGCTGTCCACAAATTGGCAGCCTTAGAAACCATATCAACCTTTCCAGGTTGACTCAAGTTAGCAGGGCCTTTCCATTGCTCCTTAATCCCAGTGGAGTTATAAACATTCACATTCTGCTCATTGACGCTAAACCCAGATTTCTGCCCCAGAACATCTTGCCCATAGAAATCTCTCTGAAAACCAACACTGTTCATGTTTTTTGCCTGAGTGTTTATCACTGAGTACTGTCCATCACCAGCAGTGGCTGATGCCGCAGATGTCCCCCCAATAAAGTTGTACTGATGACGCCTGTCAGTATCAGAAGGGTAAGTTGAACCTGACTTTTTACCATACTCCGCACCCTGTTGGCCCACTGCTCCCCCTCCACCAGGATGGTTTAGTCTCACATTCCCTGGGTTTTGGTTGAATCCACCACTGACCAAGGCTCCCAAGGCCGAATTTGAAGAGGGAAAACCTAGCACACCCGTGGGGAAGGCACCCTGTGGGTTCCCAACCATAGTCGAAGTCCGTAGCTGATTGAACAGGGGTTGGGACATGGCGACATTGGAAAGAACCTGATTGAGAACAGTGGCGGCAGTGGCTGTATTGCCCCCCTGAGCCAGTTTGAGGCGATGGAGAGTAAGCTGGGCCTGGAGCTGAGCGAGCTGGAGGCTGGCTGGGGTCAGGAGGAGCTGCTGGTTCTGCTGCTGAGGTCCCACATGCACACCGCCGGGCAGCTGGCCCCCAACCTGGAGGCCTTTCTGGTCGCCGCTGTCCACAGGTACTGCACTGATGCTATAGGAAAGAGAACATCACATACCTCAGGAATCTGAAATATACAATTTCACACAATTGTCACACTCTGCCTGTCTGCCATGCGGTGTTTTGCACTTTTGTGTTTAGTTAGCGTTATTTTGGTCTTTTGGGTTTTGGGGGTCTGTCTTGTCTTTCGTCTAGTGTTTGGTAACCCTTGTCATGTCTGTTACCCCAGTGATCCCTCTGCATGTCTGTCTCTGTTTTCCCCTGCTCTCTCTCCCTACCTGTGCCTCGTTAGCCTCATGTCTTTCACCTGTGTTGCTTCCGCCCTGCTCGTTAGTCCCTGTGTATATATACCTGGTGTTTCTGTCTTGTCTTTGTCGTGTCATTGTATGTTGTCATCCTGTATAGCAGTGTGTTTCGTGTCGTCAGCCCCACTCGTCAGCCCCACTCGTCAGCCCCACTCGTCAGCCCCACTCGTCAGCCCCACTCGTCCTGTCTCCCGGTTTCCCTGCTGTTATTTGATTTTGTATTTCTGTTGGACAGCCCTTGTTTTTGGACTCAGTCTATCAGCCACTCTGTTTGTAAGTGTGCTCGCTTTTTGTTATATTAAAACCACTGAACTATACCTGCTCCCCTCTGTGTCCTGCGTTTGGGTCCTCCAACCTGCTCCACCCTGCCTTCACCACCAAACCATCTCTAATCTAACAGTGTCTTTGTTTATGGTCAGCAAAAGCATTTTCCTTTGGTTAGGATTAGGTCAGATCAACGTTATTAGAAAAGATGCTTATTTCAGCAGGTAAGCAGAGCAAATGTTCGTTATTACAACTTGCAATGTGGCCAGAATACATTTTATAATTCTATATATTTATTTTTGACAAAGCATATTCACATACATACACATGAATACAGTATATATGTTAATATTTTGTGAGCCCAAACGCAGTTGCTGCTTCTGTTCCTTACAGTCTACAGAAGTGTTATAGCCAGGTCTCTCCTTTTTATTGCCATTCTATCTTGTTCTTACATTATCTAAGAGGATTTGTATCATCAATATTACCAATACCATATTATTGAGGCCAGTCATGTCACACATAGTATTGACTAATCTGTTAGTAAGTGTTATGTCTATGTAGGTTACAGCCCCCTCGCCCACAGAGTGAATAGAATGACAGGACCATACTGTACATGTGCAACTTCTTACATGAGTGTCACATAATGTAACAATAATGAGTTGCACCAGCAGATGATGCCAACCTTTGATCACAACACACCATGCAACTAAGTAGTAGCAGACACTTAAAGATAGACCAGATGTTTTCAACCATTGATTATACAGTTATAATTAGAACCTGGGACAATGGTTTAGGTATACTAAACTGTGAATGAGGTGAATATGGAGCGCATGATGTAGCAAAAGTTGTGGACTCATGAATGTTTCACTGATATGATTACCCAGTTTACTGACGAGAAAAATGCCCCACCAGGTCAATGAACTCCTAGAGAGACAATCCTTACATTCTTCTCTAAGACCATAGAGATAAGCAGCAGCCTTCCATCATCCAACTACGATGTCATTTGACTTGCTTTTTCTGCTCCACTATTCAGTCTCGTTGCTCTTGCTACCCTTCTGGATGATAATGTTATAAGTTCAAACTAGAGCGATCACATATAAGACAATGCAAACATAAGTTAGTGGGAAATAACATAGCAAAATCTACAACAGCTCATGCTAGAGTTGTGGTTTTCACACAACTACCTGGCTACCTGTAAATTCAAGGGCATTCAGCTAGGTAGACAGCTGTTTGCACACTACACTGTGAGATGATATAAAAAGCTGCTATCTTTTGTAGATTAAACATTATTTCAGTTACTTCTTACCAACAAATGGAAAAATTAGGGATTTCACCTACCGTGTGAGTGGGTGGGGTAATATAATTTAAAATTTTTTGAACAAAGAGCGAGTGGTAAAACAGGGATATCTGTATAGAGCATTTTTCAAATATCAAGTGTTTAGCTCCCCAAGCATCTATTTTCATACTGCCATACTATCCTGTAAACCAGCTTTCAACAACACAAATTTCTGTAATAGAACCATGCCATTCAGTCACTGGTGCTGCGTTCCTGTTTGACTGGCCTGTCCTTTCAATTTCTGATGAATGCCCTCACATGCTGTCTAAACTTAGTCTACTCAACTATTTATCACATCATCAATGTTAAGCACCTGACACTGCCCTATCAAGCCACTGCTCCTACCAACTCTGCAGAAAGGTAACAGGCCAATCAGATTAGACGTGGTGAAATCCCAAATTGTTCTAGACAAAGATGCTGGAATTATGGTTATTAGTGGTACTGTTTACAGATCCTTCTTAAAAGGTTGTAGTGTACATGTCTAGATGGATTATAAAATGTGTTGTTGTTGTCGTCGTTGTCCTTCTTAAATATAAAAATGTTCAAGAGAAATTTTCAAATATGAATTTATGCAACTGAATCTTCTGGAGGATTATCACCTCCAGGTCTGTCTTCCTTCTGGCTTCTGTAGTTGTGATCTGGTCTTGTGATAACATTGACACATCATAAACTCATCATATCACAATCGTCACTCATAGTCCTCCTGAGCTATAAACCATCCTGCTGTAGACGTATGGTCCTGAAATCACACCCTGAGACAGAAAATGAAAACTCAGTTGTTTAGCATTTTGAAATGACTGAAAAATACTGTAACTGATGTAATGTTCATTTATTCATAGGTTTTTCATAGGCTGTGCAATTTCAAATGATTTCTACCACTCAACTTCACAATGTGCTGTAATGGCTGGCAAATAATAACGGCATTTCAAAGCAATTCTAAAACCTTAATGAATCAAATAATCCATTATGTATTTAGAGACAACTGAAACCAGATTCTACATTACAATGACTTGCTTTCATCATGCTTGTTCTATTTACTAGTCATACTACCGTGTTATTTATCCAATCAACTCTGACAGACACTGGAAGTCAGTACTTCAAGTGAGACTCGGCAGAAGTCTGACACACTCAACTTCAAATGACAAGATCATTTTGAATTTCACTGGACTAAACAATAAAAATTAAAGTACTTTAGGCAACAAATTGGATATTATATCCACTGAAGCCACTGTTTTCACCTAAAACAAATTTCACACATAATAGATACCATTGTTATACACATTTTATGACTACCTAATTTAGGGCAACTTCAGTCACTAGACGTATTACTGATATGCTGATATATGATCAATGCTGAAAAATACATTATAATGCTATTTCAAGTTATATAGGAAATATGCTTTGGGTACCAAATTTAAGTCAAACCAAACTATAAAAGGTGTTTTAAAACAAACATCTAATATTAGATATTTTAGACTAAAACACATATTTTTTTATTATTAATTATTATTAGAACAAAGTCAGAGATGATGCCAACATTTTGTGCATCAAGTTAAAGGACCACATGGAATGTTTTTGCATGGTTTAGGTGTTTGCGATACATATAATAGTGAAAACATAAAACAGACCTATCTTCCCCTAAGGACAACGCATGTAATTATGACAACTGACTCACTCTGGACAATTGACAGTCCCTAGTTTCACTGCAGATTGTACACACTCTTAAGTGAGCAAGCATGCTGATGGAAAGATACACACCATTCCAGCTTATGACTCAAAGCTATAAATACCGTAGTCGCCCTCTGCCATCCAGACACACAGTATCCTTAATAGACTAATATGGACTCTTGGGCAGCTGGCACAGTGTGCTAGACACTTCGGACCAATCTTGTAATGAAGACAGGGAATTTAGGTGTCAAATACAGTGCAACCAGGTGTGAAAGGGAAGCGTTAAAAAGAGCAACACTGGAGATTCTGTGGATAAGGATGACAAGAGAGAACAGCTTGCTTATGAAATTATGAAGAAAATCTGTCTCATGATATCTCCCTGTGGTTTAATGATCTTATTTTGAAACAGCCAAACCACCAACAAGTCCATACTACTACTGCAGTCAAACTGATCTATTTGAAAGAACATATTAATCTTTTATAATTTACATTTCATTCCATATTTATAATTTATAATACAAGTTTAAAATGCAAGTTCAAATCTGTTGTTAGAAAACATATGCACTATCAAAGAGTAGTATCTGTAACATATGTAGTAAATAACACAAAAACAAACTAAATAATATTTCAGTACATACTTTGTTGCAATTTGTGGTAAATGACAAATTAATGAACTCAACAAATTGGGTAAAACTGACTTATTTTACCAGAACAAAGATCTGATAATCAGGAGCCTTGTTTACTCTCTGTATTTGGGCAGTGAGCCAAGTAGTCTCATGTTATTTGTGCATCATCTACTTTTTTTTTAACCGTACACTGCAACTGGGACTGCACACGTTTTATATGTCATTACTGGCATGTACATTTTTGAGTGACCAAGAAAGCTTACTTAGAAGAATATTTGCTAATTTATTAAATGCAAGGCATCAGAGTTGCTACCAGACAAAAACAAATGTTTGACAAATGGAATTTGTTGATGAAACTCAGTTTTTAACATGGCCAGATGTATGTTATGTATTGTTGTATCCCAAAGAGAGAACTGTTGCCCTGCTCTTTGGCACTGTAGTTTTCACAGCCGAAAAAAGTCTCTCACAATCAAAGCCATGTCATGGCAAATCTGTAGTATTAGCTCAGTCTAAAAAATAGCTTCATGTGGTCATTGAAAAACTCATGCACATAAACACAAGTATTTATAATTACAAAAGCATAAAGAACATGTTAAATAAATAAAAAAAATGCAATGCAATATTTGTATAATTCTAGTGAAAGTACAATATCAAAATTAAAGTAGGGAGAAGTAGAATTTGTGTGAATAGTAAGTCAACCTGGAGCTCATGAGGCTTAGAAAAATACTTTAGGTCATGTCAAGTCAGATTATCTGCAGAGCATAGTTAAAAACAAAGCTTCAGGTGTATAAAATGTGGTAAAAGTGATAATTGACTTATGATATTAAAATATGACTGATAATTCAGATCTGATCTGAGTGAAATTTTATTTTCTGATTGGTCCCATTTGATTTTACCATCCTGGATCGGCATTGTGAATTTGTTCTGTTGTTTTGCCCATCCAGACTACATGTCTTTTTTTTGAGCAGGTTTTTTACAAAGTATCTACTGAAAGGAAGTGTAAACTTTCACCCTGCTTTTAAGTGCTAGTGATATTTGTGTGTAGTTCTGTTAGGTTTAGGTCTACTGATTAATTTGTGAAAACACATTTAATTTTCAGAATTTGCAATATTTGAAATGATTTTTAACTCCTGTCTGATCCTGAAACCTAGATTTCTCATCCAGCGCCAGGTACAAAGCTTTACAAGAAAATGTGATAGTCTTGGATCCCTGCTGCTCAGCAAAGCGTCCTCCAAGCATGAATGACTTTTTAAAAAATGCTCTAATTAACACAACACAACAAAATACTTGTGAAATATAACTTATTGATAAAACTACACAATGCCATGTATAAATAAAAGAAAAGGTAAGAAGTAAAGTATGTTTAGATTAAGAAAAATAATTCTAAGTGTTAACATGTTTCATAAAACTCCAAGACAAAAAGAGATAATTAAAATTTAACAATTACTGGCAGCAATTGACAATTATTTCAAGAATGATTCACTTTTGCACTATTCAGTTTGCAAACAAGTAAATCATCTGTTATTTAAAACAGTCTAAATACAAGTGATAAACTACTGGCGTCAACATCAATAGATACTGATGGAAAATGGTTTCTTATCATGTATTATTACATTATTATTAAGTGTTTATTTCAAATATATATAAAACAGAAACATCTGACAAGAAAATGCAATCAAATAAACAAATCAAAATTATTAAACAACACAATAATAAATAAATGAATAATAATAATAGTTACAGCCTAAGAAATGTTTGAAACTCTTGTCAATTTCTTATATATTTGAAAATAAATGTATTAAAAACTTTTAGGACACATCCCAAACTTTTAACATCTATCTGTACACATCTCAGCAAATGTATGCCCAGTGGCCTAATACTGCAGTAGAAGTTATGATGTCACTTTCAGCAAACTGCATCAACTATATTTTTCAGGATGCACTCTGTTTGAATGTCTAATTCTAATTCACATTGTCCTCACAAAAAACACAAAAAAAACACACACGCACTTTCACAAAGATCAAAGACCGCTCAGTAGTCAAAACGCCACATGGGCCCAATTAGTCCACAGTCTCATCAGAGGAAGTAACAAATTACAGGAAGGATTCAAGTCCAGTGCAATTACAGAATAGCCCTCCACTGAGAGCAATGACAAATAGAACAAAATTCCTCACAACATCCAAACACAGTGCAACTATAAATCCTGCCTGTGTGTGGATGATAAAGACAGTACAGCTGAAAAGACTTACTACCACATACATTACACTGCAACAGCTTTGTATTGAAAAGCACACCTGGAGCTACTGAAAAAACACACAAACCTTGAAAAGACAGTCAGCGGAGGTCCAAGTTACACTCTGCACCGCTTCTCTATAGTCGGACCTCTGCCCAGCAGCTGAGACTGACGTATGTCTCTACCCTAATGACGCCTACTGCTGGCACATGTACATTAGCTTAACATCACTGCAAGTGGTCTTCACCCTATGTGAGTGACGCTGCTTCCCTGTGTTACTGACCACTGAAGGGGCAGAAGAGACGCATGTGATGAAAAGTCACAAGTGGTCAGCATGTGTGTGTGAGGACAGGGGGCAGACCAACACATAGGGAGGAAAGTATTTACAGAGGAGGCCTTGGTATCATGCTGTACAATCCTGAAGCTGCTGCTTTCACAGTGGCAGCGGTTTTGCCCACTTTGCACCGTCTGCAGACACAATGCCGTTTGGGACTACTAATGGATGACAGGAGGAGGTGGAAAAATGAAACTTATTGAAAACACTTCACCACAATCTCACCACAAATCCACACAAATGTTCACTTCAGCAACTCAGATAAAGTGCAGCTCACAGTCCCAAAAAGTCTACCTCTACTACATCCATCTTTTGTCAGAAGATATTTGATATTAATTCAGATATTCAGTCTCCTCTTCTCAAAGCTGTATAATTTGCATGTTCTTTAAAAACACCACTCTCACATTTAGTTGTGAGGCAAAATGGTTTTGATGGACTCACAGTGACCTGGATAATGGCATGTCTTCAGGCAATGGATATTGTAGCTCTGCTGAATTGTTACTACTGTAAATGGCTTTGAAATGACCAACTATTCCAAAAGGAAAAATGTAAAGAATTCCTTGATAATTGGAACAAATTTATCAAGATATCCTGGCATTACTTTTTATAGGTTTAAACAACTACAGTAAATGTTAAGATAATGTGAAATGTATTTTGTAACTCAAAGTGCCTACATCTACTTTAGTGATCAATATTTTATGTGGGATATCTCTTAATACTGAAGTTGCTGTACTTGTAAAATTTTAAATCAGCCTTTAAAGTATCAAGACCCTCAAGGCCCTCCATTTAACTGTAGTTATTTTTCTTTTGAACCGATAAAATTAATGCAAGCCTTAAAAAATTATTGTTTGATGAACAAGAAAATATGCAAATTCCCAAAAATAAGTATAATGTTAAGAATATGAATGACTAAACAAGATACTTATCATTCCTATGTTCATATGTTGAGAAGAAAGTGAGAAGAAAATCCTTCAACAAAGACATACTTAAAATTTTAAAGGATATACATTAGGCAAGCTGAAGGTATAAAATTGTTAGGTTGATGAAGCATTACATTGTTACATTCAAATATTTTTCTACAACCACATTTCAAATGACCATGCAATTATATGAATAAACGCAGTCGTTCTGGCTTGACTGAAATAACTCCTTGTGAATGATACATCCCTAATTCCTACTTTTTTTTTTTTAGGAGGCTACCTGATAGCTGCTATTCTCATCCTTATTTTTGTGTTTGTTTTTACATTGAAATGATTTCATCCTTTTTTATGTGCAGAAAATAATATGAGGCTCTATAATTATAGAGCATAATAATATGTTTGCATATATTTGAAATCCATTGTTCTTTGTGCTTTTAGTATACCGTATATGAAAGGTTTGGATTTCACTTTTTATGTCCTGTCATTTTCAATCAAAGATGACAATAAAATAAATAGTACTAATAAGTAATAATAAGTACTTAAGTTTCTTTTAGCAAAACAACATTATTAAAAGTACTCAATATAGTTTTGTTGTAGTCTGTTTCAAACAAAAACAAACGACGGTTAACCCACGAAAAACATCTCGTTAATTTGTAATTCTTGTACCCACATGTAATTTCACCTACTGTTTTAATTTTTTTTATTTTCTGCCTTCTTCCATAGAGCTCCATCTGTGGATTTTTAGAAGCTGTAAATGAGCGCTTTATCTAAGCACTCAAGCATTCAGCTCCAAGGGAGCTATCACCCTGACAGATTTACAGTCACCCCATCTGTTAGCTTCACACCCAGACGGCAAAGAGAACAAGCCTCTTTTTGTCCAGTGCCAATACGAAAATCAAAAGGGACATCAACTGCATATATAATAATAATAATAATAATAATTCATTCATTCATTATTATTGCAACTTCTTTCAAACATGGAAAAAGATAGGGTTACATCAATAAAAACAACAATTAAGCCTGGTAAGAAGAAGAAAGAACAAAGGTGGTGATGGCACATAGATAAGATGCTTGCCTTTGGTGCAGGAGACCTGGGTTCAATTCCCGCTGTGAGACATCCACCATTGTGTCCCTGAGCAAGACACTTAACCCCTAGTTGCTCGGTGAGACCTTATATATTTGGTGCGACCTCTGAGCAATTGTAAGTCGCTTTGGATAAAAGTGTCAACTAAATGAATAAATGTACTACCAAACCTTGCATTGTGTATACTATGTATGATTCTAATTAATACATAATTGGGTATGCCAGGATATATTTTCACAACTATATTTCTGAAATTGTGACAAGTAAGATATCTTACTAGAACTGAGATCCAACAGACTGATGCAATAAATAATAAGGTATGTTACTGAAAGTGCAAAAAAAAGTGATGATACTTCTATGTGTTATAGTTTGTTTTGTTTAGTTTTTTAGTTTCACTTGAGAACAGTTCTTTTAAGCTTTTGTAGCTGAAATGCTGATGCTGGGAGCTCCGTTGTAGAGCCTTCATCCTTTGGTGAGACACTGTAGTAAGCGTTGGTGGGTGGGTGTGGGACGTTTGATCCAAAACTACAGCTGGAAACACAGCGCTGACAGCCCGGATGATGCACAGAAGTCATTGGTACAATTTACCTAAACCTTTCAACTCTTTGAAACACCTGATTTCACTCTGTGCAGCTATAGAAATTAATTATTTATTGTTCTGCTTTCCTACCACTGTGTGGAAAGACAGGATGATGGGATGGGGATAAACACTAACACACAGCATGGATGTCATAAAAACACCTTTTCCATGGTCCACTAGGCGGTGCCACATATTGCCACAACTGGCCCCAGGAGGTCTGACAGGGATGTATCAGCCGTCCATATGAGGGCACTGTGCTCATTTTGATCAGCAGTTTCTATGCAGCCTGGCTGCTATAATTGGAGTCACGCTGTTTACATTTGCAGGCAATGATTTATATACTGACTCATAACATTAACATAATGTCACTTTGGTTAGTCACTTTCTGAATGAATTTCCAATCCCTTAATATGGGATGGCTACTTTGATTTGGAACCATATAGACTGAATGCACATTGCAGAAAACAAAGGCACACAAGCAAATGTGAACAACTTCATTCATAGACAGAGACACATGGACAGATACATACAGATGCACACAAATGCCCATGAACTTCAGAATGCGTGACTCATTTCAGCATTCAAGCAACCATGCTGCCGTTACTCTTCCCAATATGGCATAAACAGTTACTGACATTTCAGAGCCTTAATTTAACTTTTCAACAAATCGGACACGGAGCCGTGGCCTGCATAGTCAATACATAGCCGCCATCATGCCATGAGAGACGGTTTCATAGGGCGAGGTATGGGTGAGGAAGCAGGGTCAGCTTGCCTTGCTCCACATTTGGCACAGCTGCAAATGAAGGTGGCTCTTGATTTACAGCGCCCTAGCAATGGGTGAGGTATCTTGGCCACAGAGACATGGGGTCTGGTCCCTCATGACCACCATAAGGCCGGCATGTCCACAGTAAGGCATCACTTTGATTCATACCATGTTTCTCTGATGATGCTTGTAAATTGGTTAGATTTATGTTTGGGATCAGTCACAGGGTTTTATGAAGTACTATCAAAAGGTAAACTAAAGTTTGTGAGGTAACTAGAACCGCATGTACCCATCCTTGGCCTGTCACTGTCAAATCAGCCTGCAAGTTCACATGCCTAACATCAAGCCACGGCCGAGTCACACACAAACACACACTAGACCCATGGACAAGCAACTAAACCCTGAGAGGCTTACGCTAGAGAAACATGCTTCTCGCACACATACACATAGTAGCTATAGGTGATCTTGTTTCAACCATTAGGACAGTGTAACACGGGATATTGGGGTCAAAGAGAAACATACAGGTCAAAGGGAACCTTCGCACTTGACAGCTGCCTCCCAACTGTGGAACTTTAAGAGCATACGAACAAATATGTTACCTAGCAGTGAAACTGCAATTAGTCTTCAGAGCTCTGCTGACATGGTGCTGCATAATTTGCTAAGAAATAAATATTACCGGATGCTTAATGACAAACCCTTTAAAAAACAAAAAGAAACAAGACTCAAGAACAGCGCAGAACACACATTCTCTTGCCTGGACTAAAAATGTGTTGCATCATACACTTTTCTAAAGTAACCCACTCTTTCGAATGTAAAACACAACTTCCAACATCACCATTTTTCTGACAAAATATCAACACTCTTTTCTGACCTATCAGGTGTTCTGTGGTCAGTTTTGATGGTACAGTGCTGACAAGAGTTTAAAAAAGCCCTCCAGTTACCTGGGCTCCGCTGACATTGAGTGTCAAACTGGGTGCTGAGAGCTGAGAGCCAGGTGTCTCCAAACTTGCTTGGACTTAGGACAGAGTGACATCAGAGATCCCGTCTGGCTTGTCAAAGCCGGCAAAAAGAAGGATGGAGACTGCACAAGCTGAAGGGAAAGTCTAAATTTATAGCCGCTACAGCTCCTGTCACAGTAGCCACAAGTTTATCAATAAAAAAACAGTCCTTGTCCTTAATCCTTCAGTCAGTCAACAAAAAAACTGACAGTGCTACATAGGAGGGAGAATTACAGAAAATGGTGAGTCCAAATCAGGTAAAAAAAAAAATTGAAGAAGAAAGAATTTTTGTAGTTTAAGTTGGATTAGAGAAGTATTTGTCAGGTAGGGATTCAAGTACAGGAAGTGTCACAAGACTCAGAGGTAAAGTATATGAGTTGTGGGGGGAGGATTGTGTTGGATTTGACAACTGAGCCTGACCAGCCATTTTTTCTGCTGCTCTGAAATGGTTATTTATAGCTGCTGCCCGGGTGTAGACAGTAAATTTATTTTTCACTGGCTGCTGCTGTGCTGTCCAGTGACACACTAAAAGTCCATAATTTTTAAAAAGAAATTCTTCAGTTACAAATAAATGAATTGTAGCATCACATTTTCCACAGGTTTATTATTTCGTTCTATCCATGAGTAGCTGCAGGTATAGTGAGGGACATTTAACTGGAGTCTTCCCTAAGAGTGGTCAGCAACATCGGAGCTATATTGGTGAACAAGGTGACGTAGCCATGATTCCCACAACCCCTCCTTCAGCCCTTCTCTCCTTCCCTCCTTTCTTTCATGTCACCCTCTTTCTCAATTCTTACCTCACTCCCACTCTCTGTCCAAAGCAAGCATCGCATTTTACCATCTGTCACTGCTGTCGTGCTTACAAATACCAATCAAACCCAGTTGTGTCATCCCACTAACTGACTTCCTAGCCAATGGCAGTACAGCTCCTTTCTCACCTCCCATGTATTTTTTAAATTGCTTAATTGTCCTTGAACAGTACTAGCCTTAGGGCTTCCTGCCCTATTTTTTAGAATACTGTGTTTTATGGGGAATTAGTAAAACTGTACATTTTTAAAAACAAATCAAAATATAACAGTGGTGATAAAAAAAAAAAGGTAAACAGACAGTCCAATTCAGTGCGACAGGTGATTGTCAAGGTGGTCCAACAAACAGTTCAGGAAATGAAAATTCACAAGTCAAATCGCAACGATCAATACACGCTTTCCTGCACACTCAGTGTAACATATACCAAGTGCTATCTTGTGATGTAAAATGTAACATACAGTAAAAAAGTTGTTTCAATCATTTTTTTAAAATGACTCCCAACTTCAACTTACATACTCCCATCCCCTAACATGGGAAATTAGATTACAGTATGTCAATGTGCCTGAGCCATGATGTAACCTGGTGTAATAAAAATAACAATAAATTTAGTTTGTAACGCACCTTATATTTAAACAAGGGTACTGCATACTGCCTACTAAATTAACAATTAAGTATGCTATTACTAGCAGACTATTCATGCAGAAGTATACTCAAACAATACATATCTGCATCACATGACTGTATCGATCACAGCATTATCGGTCTGAGCTACCACTGAAGGAAAATTGTTTAACATGTAGCAAATCAACTTTTTCCACTAAATGTAATATTTTCCAGTATTATTTAAAGGAAAATGTGGCGTGAATATGTGTTATCTTAACATAATTGCAGGGCTACACTAGACATAATTAACTAAATTAAACAGAATAAATATGAAGATACAAATGTTGCTACAGTGGTCTGTGTGACCTTGGGGTCAGAGGGATCTGTGAGGGTGACAGGCCGACTGCCTTGCTAGTTAACTCACCCCCCGCAGGTGCTTGTATAGTTTCATTTTCACAACACTGCCCATATGCAAAATCTACACAGTTGATTTCTTGACTCAAAAATTCTCAGATGTGAATGTTGTGATGAAATAGGATACAGAAATTATACAAAATTGTACAGTGTGGTGCTAGAACCGTCTGCCTCGCAGTCTATGATAGCCTGAAGAGATGCAATGCATTATGGGGTGGTTGAGTATGTGCAGTAAACATACGCTGCACACTCAGAAAGTTGTGCTAATCTAGTATACATCCGGGCATTTCTCACATACACAAAATCCCATGTAGTTGGAAAGCACTACATACTCAATTTGATGTACTTAGGATAAATGTATGTAAGTATGCAGTTTTAAACACAGCCATAGTGGACTATCTTTACTCTTTTTATGCACGTTCATAATATTTGTGCCATGCCAATAGTGGCAATATGTATATGGAAGACAGAGATAGACAAAGACAAATGAGAATGATAGTAAGGCCTATTGTTAAGTCCTGTAAATAAGTTTGGCACATTTAGACAATTCAATGTTCAATACTGACAGAGAAGAAGGTCTTGAAATGTTGAAATGCAGTATCATGCTTCTATCCCATTAGCATGATAAATCAGGCACACCACAAGGTATAGCAATGAAGATGACAGTTTTGTTCAAAGTGAAGACAACAGATGTGTGAAACATTTAGGGGAAAACTGCCAATCACGCACACGCACGCATACACACACGGGGACACACTGCAGGTCTGACAGTGACAGGGCTGCACTGCGGCCATATGGCTCAACATGTCTCATCCCAGGAAGCTGCTGGCATCACAGGCTGCTCAAATAGCCATTAGTACAAATTCCATAAACAATGAAAGCAAGTGAGCTCAGCAACTTTTCCCAACAGCTGCTTTACAGAACCCTTCAAATGACAAATGAACAAAAAGGAAAATGAGAAGTTGCCCAGCAAAACCCCAGTGTAAGTGAGAAATCCCCCTCAAAGCCGGTGGACAGAATGGGTTGGCTATGCCCTGGAGTAATGACCACCAAGGGATTTCTCTGTGGAGCCTGCTCATTGAAATAATACACACTCATAAAATCGAAATGATTATTCATTTTATGTTCTATCTTTTTTATGGCTGCAAATATACACTATCAAGATCTAGCTTTAGTTTCATGCACATATAATTCTAAACTAACCAAAAATTCTTAACTTTATTCCCACAGCATCTGAGACTGGGGAGGAAACCAGAGCTACCTCAAGGAGGGCAAGCGTGTCAGATCTGAAAGAAAATGACATGTAAGATTTGACTTATTGTTTCAGAAAGTGCTCATGCATTATGGGGAGGCATTTTATATGCAAGACAATACAGTTTTACAAAGCCAGACGGAGATCTCTTTAGTTCACTGGGGAGGGGGACCAGTAAATCCACACACTGCAGGGAGGCAGGAAGGTTACTGCTCACTGACAGCTGTATCTGAGCTGAGACCCACACACAAATGCAAATAAAGGAATGAATGCAATTTTATTTATTTGGTGAGCACTGTGCACGCTCATTCCTCAGGTATAAGCTAAAACAGTTCACGTTACTCAGAGAAACGTTGAGAGAGAGAACAGATTCATATCAGCAGTGCAATTACTTAATAAGGGCTATCTCAAAGGGGAAGTCAGAAGCCACCACATGTGCCCTCCCACCCCCCCGAGGTGAAGTTGATTACCTGGGAGGTTAATCGACAGGAAGCTTTTTGGGATGGGTTTTGACCTTGTGTTGACAAACAGAGACTCTCTAGGCCCCCTCCCTCATCACATTGGGTATTTTAGGTGGCCCATTAGCATGCCTGATTTCTAATCTGTTCCCCAAACTGCCAGGCATGCAGTGCTGCTCTATCATTTTCTCTTTCTGTCTGTGTATGCATCTACACCTCTCTCTCACTTTCTCTCTTCCTGCTAAAAGCTTTTGCTCTTTCACCCTTTCTGCCTTCCCACTTTCTTCCTTCCTCTCTTTAGCCATGTATTACCACTATGGAAAGAGAGAGAGATAGAGTATAAGGGTGAACTTACGATCTGAAAAGTCATCATGCTTGACTAAAGTTGGATGTACTGGAATAAGATTCGTTTGGACTACACCCTCCATAGAAATCTCAAACCAAAAGTGCATGCATGTGGGAAGAGAAAATTAGACAAAAAGATGATAAAAGAACAACATGTGACTGAAAGAGACAGACAGCTACATACAATATGAGTCAAGTGTCATTAAAATGAAAAGGATTATTTTGCTTTCACTCACTCTTTGCCATTAGCTGTCATGGCTAATAAACGGTAAGAAAATTATAACATTGCTATTAAAGCTTAAGGCATCTCACGGCAGAACAGAGCATTTTTTAATAATATTCACTACCCCTACCAAAACTGGAAAGAAAATCTGATTTACTGTGAGCTTAAAATTTGTTGTTACATCACACAATGCTGATGCATGACCTGGCCTAGTTTCCAAAGTAACTCTTCAGTGTTATGTAAGGTTTGTGCTGAGAGACAGTGACTCACTCCAGACCCACAAACCTTTACATGACTCATCCCCCTACCCCAAAATATACTACATTTTGAACCCCC
>NW_024043088.1:0-29261 GCF_014851395.1 Micropterus salmoides | reverse complement strand
TACACATCTCTCTCTATCGCTTTCTATGAAATAGAAACATTGAGGGCCACTTCTGTCTGGTACTGAGAGCACTGCAGGGAGGAACAACGTCTTCAATTCTGCAATTCTGACAGCTCTGACTCTCAGTAAACCGCAAATGAATCATGAACTTCCCGTCTGGAGTGGAGGACGCAACACAGAGGGAAAAGGGGTGAAAAGGAGTAGTGCAGCAGCAGTGGGTGTTTTAATGACCATCCTGGAGTGATGCACCCTCTTGGCTGTAGCTTCAGCAGCTGATTTCATCCGGGAGGTCAATAATATTTAATATCTCCTCCATGACTGCACATCCGTTTCTGATGGTGGTGATTGATTTTGTTTCGGGGACCAGTTCAGCTCGCTAAGGATTTGTGTGCGCTGGATTTCTAATCACTTGGCATGGTTGATGAATTTGGAGGCCCTCTCTGAATGTAGGCTAAATCTGCCCCTGCAACAATTTTCGGCCTTATGTAATAACAGACGGGCTTACACAAAGACACCCTAAATGTAGGCTGCATCCCCAAACAATGCACAATACCGACAATATAGCAGCCACCCAATACGGTCAGCCAAGTTGTTTGTCCTTGGTTTTACCTTATAGCTATAAATAGCCACCAGAACATTGTGTAGGCCTACATCTTTTGCTGTTGCTGCTGTTATCCACCACCTCTATCCTCTCCCACACACTCTTTTTTCCTCTGTAACACATTACTGCCCATCAATGGTTCACACCTGGGAGCAACAAGCAACTGTGTGTTCTCACTGTGTGTCAGTCAGCTAGCTTTTATCCTTCAGCCAACCATCATAAACAACCATGTTTGAGTTTGTGTGTGTGTGGTGTGTTGCGTGCGTGTGTGCGTGTGTGTGCCAGTCAGCCCCCAGCCTCCTCCACCCGGTCATTACTAAACACGGACAGCTCACCCAGTTGTCACACTGACTGGCCACACCCTGCAGAGTAAGCCACTGAGATTAGGCCTGAGAGGCGATGACGGCATGGGAGCGTCTTATTCAAGTTAAGACGGGTGGGAGGAATACAGGGCTGGAGGGATGAGACTGGCAGGATATGTTAGGGGGGGTTGAAGGCAGGCGAACAAGTTAAACTGATTACAGCTGGATTTCTTATAGCCCTCTTTTTGTGCACGGTAGCAGGTGAGAGGCAGCAAAACAAAAATAAACACACCTGGGCTATGTATAGGTGGCTCTCTAACTCAGCTTGAGTTGTTTTGGGACTCCTTGTGGAGATGTTGCACTACAAATAAACAGAAGCTGATGTTATTCCCGGGAAAGACTCCATCTTGGTGGTGGTTATTTCCCTTCCTAGCTAGTTTGGGTGACTGAACTATCTTCTTAAAATAACGAAAAACATAAAGACGGCTGTGACTTTTTACAATTCAAATCCAGACACAAACCTCTGAGTGTGACCCCTGCCAATCAGAAAATAGGTGAAGAGTTGCACCCCCTAAAAGGAGAGCAGAGCATTACGATCATTCCCTTCAACTCACCAATAAACTCTATGGCCTCCTGGAAGTGGGAGCTGATGTCGGCCATGTGGCTGTCCTCTACTGGGATCCACTTGTAGTAGTAGTGGCCCTTGGCCGGCTGCAGGTCCCTGCGCGACACATTGAGCAAGGCCGTGATGTGAAGTTCGCTGAGATAGTCCTGTCTGGAGGCGTGGTAGGCACTGCCGAGGTAGAGGAAAGGCAGGATCTCTACAGGTTTACCCTGTGTGGGGGGGGGGGGAGAGACGTGAGTCCATGTAGATAAGGACTAGAATATACAACATAGTACAATTTCACGGCCACCTAACAAGACAAAACACTGGACCCCAGATCTTGATGCAAATGCACCCGTGGTCCAAGCCGCAACACCCAAGCACCTGCAGCCCAATAAGCTGCAGAGCAGAACACTGCGTTCATCTGCAGACTAAACGCTCACATGAATGCATGCAGCTGGAAAGATGGATTTCCCCTATTCTGTAAACCCTTAAGTGAAATAACCCACAGTATGTCAACCACAGACACAACAGAGTGGTCTTTGAGATGTGGAGCAGCAACATGCTTTCTGTCTGGGCATTGGAGGAGACAGAGGAAAGGTCAGAGATGAAAGTGTTTTTCTCTATATGAGGTGTCCCCATGTCAACTGGGCATCACTGAGTGGTCTCTCCTTTTTTATGAGCCAAATATGAGGCATAGGCCTATAAAGATGGTGGGGGAGCAGTGAAGGTCAGAGAATATCACATGTAGGCTATGGCAAGAAAATCTTTTGATGGGCTGATGCCAAATACACGTTTCTCTGTTGTCAGCAGGGCTTGGGTGTGTTTTCTTTTTTTGGATAAGGTTAAAAATATAAACTGGCAGTGGATGTAGCAGGCTATAGCCTATTGTATTGTAAAGGGTGTTTCCATACCTGATCGTAATCTGGTTTGTGGTGAGAAAGCTTCTCGCTGTGGCTGTTGACTCTCTTCTCGGTTTCAGTTCCGCTCTGGTCGATGGTTTTCACCTCAGTGCAAAGTTCAGGGTATTGAGAGTGGAAGTTCTCGTATCCTCCTGAGAGAAAAGGGGAAAACACGAACACATAAATAAGCTTAGAATAATTCTCCCTCTACCCCCACAAACACACACTCACAGGCCTACATATCTTGTGAAATGGCAGTTTATGAAACAGTCTCACACAGGATTATAACCGTTATAACCTGATTATTAGCGCGTAATTAATTAGGCTGGGAGCCCGCAGTTGAAGGTGCCGTAATCCTTTTAGGGCTAAATCCTGAGGACGCAGAGGTGACAGACGGAAATGGATGCGTTTCAAGACATTATCACAGCCCCGGTGAGTTTATTTAGCTAAAATAAACGGCTGGATGTGGATTCAATGTTTCTGTTTTATCAATGAAACTCATTGCACCGACAATTTGCCTGCGTTTCTCCCGCACTGACTCATCCGCTCCGTTGACTCACGCAGGACGTTTAGCCATATCTCTCCAAGAAGTGAGAGAAAAGCGTAGGCTACTCGAAACACAGGCCAGAAGGATAATGAGAAAAATAGAAGGCTATTGTTAGGAAGTCAAATAAATTATAAAAACTGTTGGTCCAGTCCTTTAAAATAGTGAGCGACGAGGACAGAAAAGCGGACTATTCTTTAAACCCCACCGTAGTTTAATAGGCTACAGAAGTCTATTAATATTCTACTAGATGTAGCTTACATTTTAAATTTCTGGGACAGAAAACACAGACAAGAAGATTAATCCAAGAAGACTAATTGAAGATTAATCCAAGAAGAAGACTGTTTGATTTAAAGGCGCCCATACACATAGCTTTCTTACAATTTGTTTTAAAAGCGTGGCTTGTCATTTAACAACAGCAAACTGATAGACTAGGCTATATTTTCATTTTCCTCTTTTCCAATAAAAACAGTTTAATTTCCCCAAAGCACTCACCTTTCAGGAAACAGACGTTTGCCCCGCTCGCTAGATGTGACAGAGTGTTTATTACTATTTGTGCTACGCTGTCCTTTTTCAGTTTTTGCCAGTGGGACGTCCGGTCATCCAGAGCTACGATTGCCGATACGCTCCCCTCCCGAAGCCGAAACAGGGCTCTCTCATCCGGGATGACAAACTGCAGGGGCACCGGCCCTCCTCGGGACCTCCGGACCACCACTGAGTTGAGATTGACATTGACAGAACCTTTGATATTGGAGTTCGTGAATGAGAAGTAAGGTCGGCAATCCACAATAAGGCAGCTGCCACTCTCCTTCCTGATGATTTTCCTCAGACGCCGGCCGTCTATGCTGGTGACTTTCATTTTGACGCTTTGGAGTTGTTATTATTGCCTAAAGAATTCAATTGGATTACTTCTAAATGGCGGATATGGGCGAGCGAGGAGTCCCGTGCGCGTCTGTGCCTACATGTCCTCCAAGGGGATTCCGGCCGATCAGTTTTATGTGAATGGAACCTCCGGCGCGTGACGTCACGAACCATATATGGATACCGGTGAGATGTGGTCACAGCAAGACCATGCCCACATCGATGACGAGAATGTGGCTCCGCCCCCGGCTCTGGTAAATAAAAACCGTGCTACTGCAGTGAGCTTGAGATTACTCAGTGTGTGTCCTCTACCAGCACCCACATCTGTCCTTTCATTTTCACAGTCCATTTGTAGTTCAGCTAATATTTGGTGGACATAAATCCAGAGGTTGTGTTTTTTTAGAAGAAAGAAGAATGAATAGCCTACAGCTTATTGAACAAAATTCAAACAATAGGCCTACTGTAAATCCCTCTAACTAAAAAAAGGATGCAAAGTTTTGGAAGGATGCTAGCAAACACCACAGCCAGAATTACGAATCTCTATTGGGAAAAAACAGAGTAGCCTAAGTAGAGATAGCTGTTAGATGAATGATGAAGAACACAAAACAAACACACACCAATATACAAAACGTGGCATTGCATGGGTAACATAGAGCTGCAGCCTGTTTTTGTTAATAAATTCATCTGCTGGTTATTTTATCAATTACAGTAATTCGTTTGGTCGACAAAATTCCAGAAGATAGTGAAAAATGGCCATCACAAATTTCCAGGCCCCATGGTGACATCTTCAAATGTCTTGTTTTCTCCAAAACTCAAAGGTGACCAGTTTTCAGTGATACACAACTGCACATCCTCCCAATTAAGAAGTTGGAAGCCAGGAAATGTCGTTTTTGCTTAACCCCCCCCCTAAAAAATTAATCAATTAATGAGTTAATTAATTCATTTTATGTCAGTCAACCAATCTACTAATGAACTAATAAAAAAGGTGGCTATGGTCACATACTGTAAACATAAACTCATTGTTGTGTACCACACACAAACACTCAAAAACAAACAAACTAAGTGATACAGGAAATAAATAACACATAAAAATGCTTTTTCATATCTTATCAAACTATAAAGTTATTAGTGAGTACCACACCCACTATATTGTAAATCTCCAAAGGTTATTATTTATTTGTTTGTTAATAATCTTCTATTTTCAGTAATGTGGGGAATTTCAAGGAGAGCTCAGCTGGACAGCAATAGCTGACAAAGGCAAACTCTAACTTCCGCTTGGTCCCATGTATAGCCCAGTGAACCTGCCTTATATCCTCAGCATGTAAGCCTAATCCCACAAATGAATTAACAGGTTTAAACGTCACACTGCGTGCACTCACATGATGTACAATCAATCCTAACATGCAGCTCCACACTGTGTTTGGTTTGTTTGCGTCTCTGTGTGTTTGGACTTAAATATGCAACTGTAGCCTTTAATCCAACTGAGACCATTTCGAGTTTTACAAGAATACTGACCAGAAGAGCAAGAGCACAGTGTTGTCCTGCCAGCACCTGTAAAGCTCACTAATGCACACCTTATATCTCATTTGTTTCATATGTGTGAAAACAACAATTTGCTATTTTACGTGGGCACATTATTTCTTGGACATTATCAGATAGGCCTGCTGGTCCAAACAACGAAAAAAAATACAGAATTGTTGTTATTACATACATTTCACAAAATGTTGAACCATTGCTTCAATAAATTGAAATGACAACAAGAACTTAAATGTTAAATTCAAGCAGCCATTACACTGTCATCTGGGGCTACTGGCTGTTTGATCATTTGACTGTTAATCTGACCTTCTGACCCATTACATAGCCTACTGTACATCTTGAAATAATTTTATGGGTAGTGTTTCCCACCAAAGTGTGACCAAAGTACAAGGTTCAAGGGCCGGGCCATGTGTAGCCAATGTATCTATACATAGTGTAAACAAGAGGCACTGAAAGCCTCTTTGGTCAAATGAATCCAACAAATATGTGTTACCTCATGTTGTGTCTGCTGCATGAATGCGTGGGAATGAAAACAGGAGCAAACACAGCGAGAGAAAGAGAGGGGCACTGAACAAAATAAATGTGACAAACGGACAGACAGTGAGACAGACGCAGTGACAGCTCCACTGACAGACAGAGATGGATAGAACACCAGACAAAAAACAAACAAAACAATAATAAACTAAATAACAGATAGCCCTCGCGGCCATTACAGTCTCATTCAATAGTGGAGAAAGGGCTGTGCATGTGGCGTTGTGCCTGGCTGGCTGCCTGTGTGTGATTGGCTGAGAAAAAAAGAGGCAGTTGAATGGATGGATGAATGAGTGAGTGGTAGGATGAATGGGATTGTTGGGTTTGAGTGGAGAGAAGCCTGGAAGGTGGCTGAGGATTAGAGGGACAGCAGGCAGCATGCCATATGGTCCAGTCTAATCTGGGCTTGTGACATCATGGCTGATGAGCGGGGAGGTCCACAATCCGTTTCCGAGTCTTCATTTCATTATGGGGTTTGTTAATGTCAGCTGTAAATAACAACAGTAGACCCAGGCGAAGCAGATAAAAAAGGTGTGTATTCAACTGGCTTTTCACTCCAGTCTTTTATCTCTGTTTCTTCCATGTACCTCCCCTCTGTTCTCTGTCCAGTATATCAGTGGCTCCACAATATAGCTAATGTATTTAAGAAGGAGGCAGGCAACCTTTATAGCAGCCACAATCCTGCTTGCAGAAAGACCTGAAGTGCAATGCATCAGCTAGTTGGCTATTAGGACTCTGTTGTGTCGACCGTGACTGTGTCTAATGCAGTATTTTCACAAAGTGTGTCATCTGTGTGGTGATGTCATCGGGTCACAAGCGCGCTCACCTCACTGACTCCTTGGGGGGTTTGATGTTCGATGTTCAGTTGAGTAATCAGGAACTGCAGTGCCATGTGCCTTTCCCATTATTGTCAGGCAATGCTGAATAAAAGACATTAAGTCTGAATAAAGATGCAAAAGATTATAGAAGAACCACCACAACAAAAAAGAACACATCTTGTGCGATAAAGCAGTGCAAGAGTTGGGCTGAAACAGTCAGTTTATGATTAGTTGACCAACAGAAATAAGCTATTTTGATTTAGTTTTTAAAAAAAATAAAAATTAAAGCATAAATTCACAGGTTCCCACTTTTTCTTCTATGATTACTATAAATTTCCTAGTCAGAAAGAAAAAGGCATTTTAAGACATCACTATGGGCTCACTTATGGACCCACTTGTGAGAATAGTCCATTTTTGCTGACATTCTATAAACTAAATGATTTATCGAGAAAATAATTGGTGAATCAATAATGAAAATACTGATTAGCTGCAGACCAACAGTGGAGAAAACATGTGAGTGACAAGAGGCCGCAAGTGCACTGTGTTCACTATATTGGTCCATAATGTGGAGGTGTGATGATCCCGGTCCTCTATAGTTCAGCCAGTCTCCATTTTCTGTTATACACTTGAAGACAGTCATTAAACCTTCCTCAGCATTTCTGTATGACTATTGAACAATAAAAATTTTCTCTAACTCTCTAACATGGTTTCAGATTATCTGTCATGTGATCCTTGTTGTAGATTCTGTCAACTTCACATTAAAAAGTCACTCTCAAGTATTTATTGCAATTTATACGTTAATGAACGAACCTCATCATCAAGTATACTGTTCATTAATGTATCATGGGATGAGTTCTTACTCACCAAGGGAAAAAAACAATAAGAGCATGCTGGATGGAGGTAGGAAGAAGGAAGAAGTTTGGCAAAATATCATTCCATCGACTTGGTCAGAGATTCCCTAAAGCAGAACCTCTCAGCTTATGGTAGCACTGTTTTCAGGCTCCTGCCAGTTGACAAAAATCTGTTTTTCTGCTCCATCGACAATTGATTTCTTGCCATGTTGAACACTGATCACAAATGGTGGATATTGAAAGAAACTCTCTTTTGTTCTGAGGTATAAATCCAACTGTTTACTGCTATTACTGTACTGTCTAGGGAGTCTAAATATGTCCTGCTATCAAACTTCACTGTAACATTCTTGTATTTTCAGTCACACTGTGTACATTTTCCCAGTTGTTTGCAAAAATGAAGTACTTTAGCACAAAACAAACGCCAAGATGTAAATGTCCCTGTATCTTGTTGAGGGTGTTAAACTGTTTATATGGATTTTTTTTTTACCTTGATGTATTTTATAAAAAGGAGGCATGGCTGAATCCAACAAGCAAAGAGATTTCTTCTGCATGTTTCTTGTTTACATGATTTGTCGACAGAATAGTTTATACTGCAGTCATCTTCATGCTGGCTGCATGTAACTCCTGTCACAACACTTTTTATTTACACCAGACATTGGCCAGACTGCATTTGTACGGTATGCGAGTGCGTCAAGTCACTTCCTGTCCAGAATGTCCCTTTTTCCTTGTGACTTATAAAAAGCACTAAAACACAATAGGTCGCCTTTTGCTGGAACATGTACTCCCCCACCCTCTCTCCCCCCTCCACCGCACAGGTGTTTCCTGGTTTGCTGACAGAGCCCCTAGATGGTGATGCTGTTTCCTAATAAGGCCCACATTACTCATCTCACTTCAGCTGACCACTGAGCCGGCTGGAATTCCAATCGTGTACCAAAAGTTACTCTGAGAGGGAGTTCGAGAGTGGAACTACAATGAATAGTTTGCAAGTACATGTGTCGTGATCAGTCATTTCTGGTAATGTCCCCCACAGAGTTAAAAAAACCCACCACAATAAACTAACAAACCAAGTGTAACGTCAACTGTGTTAACACAGTGGTTTTTAATGAACATTCCTAAGTAAGTTTGGCCATTACTGATAACAAAAACACACATTATGGTAAGTAAATGTGTGCATACTAGTGAATACACATTAAAACAAGTGCTGCTGTTGGCAGAAAACAGTAAATGCTACACTAAGTTCACAAAATCTCCCATCTCCATTTTCAATTTATAAAGTTTAGCTTCACCAAATGTTTCTGAACATCTTTCGAGATGACTGTCACCCAGCATTGCCCCTCTCTGTCAAGTTTTAAGGCCACTCTATTTGTGCTTCAAGAAGTACATTCCCTGAGGCTATTAAGCTCTTAAAGGGAAAACCATTGGCACTTTGAGGTACAATTTATTTTTTGCTTATCTGTATTTTAATGTATTATTCATATAATTGTTTTATGTTGTATATTATGTTGTATGTCCGATGATAGCCAATGGAATTGTGAGATTGCTTCTGAGCTAACTCAATTAATTTGAATAGATCCTACTGGGAATTGTAAATCAAAATAATATGTAAAAGTAAGGGTGGCATGGTTGTGCATTGGTTAGCACTGTCACCTCACAGCAAGAAGGTCATGGGTTCAAACCCCAGTTGCCCCGGCCTTTCTGTGTGGAGTTTGCATGTTCTCCCTGTGTCTGCGTGGGTTCTCTCCGGGTGCTCCGGCTTCCTCCCACTGTCTAAAGACATGCGGACTAGGTTGATTGGTGACCCTAAATTGTCCTTAGGTGTGTGTGTGGTTGCTTGTGTGGCCCTGCAATGGACTGGTGACCTGTCCAGGGTGTACCCTGCCTTTTGCCCGATGCCAGCTGGGATAGGCTCCCCCGCGACCCTGTACGATTGACGTAGATGGATGTAGAAGTAACTTGAAAGGTGGAGCAGTGGACATGCTAAATTAATGTTAAAGAATTTAAAGTATAGTGTGACTGGCACATGTTCAGAGAGGCCAACACCCAGTAGAACCATATTAGTCTTGAAAAATATACAGATATGTGGTAGGCCAACATCACAGGCTACAAAAGCAGGAGTTCCCCAATCATGGCCCAAAGGATACCATAAGACAGTACCCATCTCAACCACTGCCTGTTCACCCTGCTGCTGTCTGCTAAGAGATACATAAGTATCAGCTGTGGTACCCCCAGACTTTAGCGCAGCTTCTTCCTTCAGGCTTTGAGACTCCTTAATTCATCCTAAGCACTGCACCATGTAAAATAGTATTATTTTTATAGTATATAAAAGACTTTTTATCCACCCATCTACTGTTTATAATTTCTGTCCATAACATTTGTTTTTGTGAGTAGATTAAAGAGAGCTTCAACTTAATCTGTTACAACCCTGTGTTGTAAAATGATAAATAAATCTACCTTGTTACCTTGGAGAGTTTTTGTTAATATATGATGTAATGTTGTATGTATGCTGTTATGCCAAAAATCCACTTGAATTGAAATTAAACGATGACATAACTCTCGCTCTCTCGTGGCCCTGGAGCAACCGTGGTGACATAATAGGCTAGAGCAGGGGTTTTCAAAGTCTGAGGCCTCCCCTCAGACAAAGCATAGGAAACAGCGCCCCCACATCTTTAGTTTAGTTGGCAAGTTTTGCTCAATTCCTGGATGCGTATGGGATCATGATTATATTGTTGGATCCCATAGACACTCAACATTTCAACCACAATTGCCTAATATTGCTGTTTGACCAAACTTCTGACTACAGCAAATAGTTTTAAAAAAGGTCTGTCCTAAGGCATTTATTAGTTTCTGACTCTGATGGGGGAAAACTGTTCCCCAAAACTACTGTATCTCTGAATTCTCACAAATGCAGACTATTCAATATTCTATTGTTTCCATTCACTGAGCCTCCCCTGAAACTATTTGGAGCCCCCTAGGGAGGCCCGCCTTACACTAGAGTAACTAGGAGTATGGTGGACCCTAAGGATGAAAAAAGAAGAGTCCATGAAAAGTGTCTGATGCTCCAGATAAAAAAGAAACTCAGCGTACAGAGGAAGGATTACATTTTTAAAAAAGAAAGAACATCGACGGCAAGACAAAAATGGACATGGTTTAGCATTTCATCTTTGGAGAGCGCTGAGAGAAGAGTGGACTGAAGGCAGAGAGGATGTTGTGTTTCTGCTCTTGGACAGGTTGGTGTTTGTAAAAATTTGGAGTAGGTTATTTTTGCTATTGTATTTACTCTACTATTTCTGAAAAAACAAAGAAACATTATTATGTTTCTCAGTCACACAAGTATTTCAGGGAATGCATGTAGTCCCATGCCACATACTTGTTTATGCAGTGTATGATCAGAGACAGCAGCAACAAATGTCAGAGTTGTGAGTAAGAGCAAAAATCAAATTCACCAGTCAACGAGTGGCTGCCAAATTCAATATGAAACAGGAATGTTTGGCATTACTGAGCTCAATCCATGATATGATGGCCAAGATGACACATGATGAACACATACACACAAACACTTCAGAGGCTTGACTCATCCCTCCCCCATTTCCACCCACTGCTCACCCCCATGTCATGACAGGAAAGTCAAACTCTTGGGCAAGACCGATTAACTAGAAGGTAATTCACCCATTCCCTGCCCCCAGTTAGAGTTCCAAAGAAAAGTCTCTGCGGGTCTCCGGGTGAAATTTCAATTGTGTAAAAATAGATGAGGCCTCAGGTGGTGATACATTTGGCCTGTTTTTGCTGCAGAGGTAAGAGCGCTGTGGGAATTCACTGTGAAGATCAAGGTGCTGTCATGCTGCTCTATCATGTGTAAACTACAAAGAAAAACAAACACACCTTTTTACCCATTTTGTCATTTTGTGTCCAGATTTTACACAAAGCAGACAGCATTTCCAGCTGACGAGCTGCTGGAACTCCAAGGAAAGCTGAATTGCATTCCGTACTGACTGCCCACATTTGTCACATCTCTTAAAATAACACATGTACGCATGCAGATCTGATAATACTGAATTACAGATGACAATTCAGGAGAGCTGACTACATGCATTGCTTCACATTCACACTTACACACATCTAAATCTGGAAGCTGCTCAGTGTGCTGTTTCCTATCAGAACTGCTCATAAACCCAGTGTCTCACTCTGTGTCCTTTCTCCCTGCTCCTTACCCGGAAAGACGTAAGTTATTTACAACAGAGTTGTAACAGAAATGTGGTGAAGTAGTAATACATCACCACCCAAAATAGTGTAGTCAACAAGGCGATTTGGCCTTTTGCATCTGAAATATGTTGCAATACTGATACTTTGTTGGCAGCACTGAGCTCTGTTCCTGTTGAGAGCAGACTTACAGACAATGAAAGTGTCTTGAAATGCCAATCCATGGGTAGTTTTGTTCGAAGACAACACAAGGAATTAGGAGATATTCTATATATATAAAGCAAAGTTCAATTTCATTATATAACCTATATTGTGGCAATAAATGTACCTACCCACCTCCCTGAATTGATCCCACAAACTAAAAAGTAGTGTCTGTTTATCCAAAGCCTGATATCACTTACTTGTGCCATTGATTCACTGCTGTCAAATAACTAATAAAAACAATGAGCCACGTCGTTGCACTGGGTGACACATTCATTCGTTTCTTCATTCCTTCCTTATCATGAACATGTCAGTCAGACTTATTCCTGATGCCATAAACATTCACTAGAGCACTAAATGTGCATCATTCTGCAGCTGAATAGTCCCCAACAAACAGTCTAGGTACTTTATTTGCGTAACATTTCCTAACAAACTACAGTTCCCAGCTGTTTAAGGAATGTAATTAACCTTTTTCAAAATGAAACTCTTGTTGTGACTTGTTTTTTAAGATTCACAAAATATGGTAGGTACGAACAGGCTTGCGAGTGCCGTAGACAGGATGAAGTCAAAAAGTATTGAGCAATTAACTGCGTGGGATATGTTGACAGTAAGAAAAGTATTGAATGATGCCAGCCTTATTCTTTTAGACAAGAGTTAATGTTGGTATCAATCAACAACACAATCAAACCCCTTCTGATACTGTACTGTGTATAATTGGCCATTTCATGATATAGGAAAGCTACTACAGATGTAGTGTTTTGTTGTGCTATATTGGTTCACGTGGCCTCTTCCTGTTACAGCAGGACGTGTGAAACAGACAGAAATGCAGCTTGGAAACAGCCTCACGGTTGCAGTCATTAATCAAGTTGAGAGTATGAACAAGCTCATAGTGTTTGGGTGCGATCACCTTTCTGTCTGCCTGCTCTGCATTATTCTAACACATCCTCGGCATTATATATAACAATGCGTCTGCAAAGCTGTGTCCTTCCTCTCCGGCTCCGCTCTCTAACTCATTTCAATGTCTATAAATATACATTTATGCCACTTTATTGTTATCAGTCCGAGTACAGTGGGTCACAGAAGAGAACGAGGACGGAAGGCAGAAGATAAATAAACAAAGTGCCAGCACTGAAAATGTAGCGGGTGTTTGCCTCTCAGAGGGTGTTAATGTTTCTTTGAGGAGGCAATAAATATCACTTTAAGCCTTCGGTGGTGAGTCAGCCAAAGGATCATCAACTTCAGAGCCCTGCAGAATTTATCATTGCAAAAGTCCCCGGACTTTCAATGAGCCACAAGGCTGGAGAACTAGTTTCAAGCTTCAAGCTTTATAATGTTTTTTAGAAAGGGTGCCAGTCAGTGTTGGCTCCATTATTTCCTTCTTACCTTTGTAGACATTGTCACCTAACAAAACCTCAGGAAAAAAATCGAATTGATTTACAAGTAAAACAGCCTTCAGCTTCAACTGAGCATTTCCTGATGCCTTGCAAACCGGCCTTTGTTGTTGAAGGAAGTACGCTCTATTGCAAGCTCAAAAACATTCCTGTAGACAATTGATGTTTGTATCTGCAGCTGTGTGTGTGTTTCAAAGGTGAAAGTGTGCAAGCAGTGAGGCCTATGTCAGCAACAACATCATAAAGTCAGTCAGTCTAAATTGTAAATCATTTTGCACCTGAAGTTCCAAAGCATGTTGCGGTTTTTACAATGAATCAAAAAGACTGGCTTGACTCAGCAAATACAGAACAATAAAAGTCATATCAGTGTCACGAGATCCAGACAGTTTACGGTAAACAAGAGTGATGTGTTTGTATTTTAGACATGTGTGTGACACGTGTCTCACTACTTGAACAGTCAGATGTTTCTCATTTAAAACAACTGTCTTAGTTTAAAGATCTTAGTCTTTAAAAAATGGTCCATCTCTGTAGGGATAATATTGTCATAATGTTGACAGACACTTATAATAACAATCTGAGCCTGTAAAACATTTTAGTGGACGTACTTTGCTGACCTGGACCAATCCAGGTTGAATAATACCAAAGTTACTCTTTAATTTAACTGAGTTTAATTTATTTAATTTAATTTAATCTTTATTTAACCAGGAGAAGACCCATTGAGATAAAAGCTCTTTAATCAGATGGGGGTAGTAGTGAATCATTGCACAGTGATACAGCATACGACACTGAATATAAAACTAAGTTCTTAGAAATAAGTGTCATGTAGTTCAATGTGGACCTTACAGCTGCAACTAAACATTATTTTCACTGTCAATTAATCTGTCGATTACTTTCTCGATAAATCAATTAGTTGTTTGGTCTTTAAAAAATGTCAGAAAATGTTTTGTTTAGCCCTCAACCCAGATATTCAGTTTACTAGGATAGAGGAGTAAAGGAACCAGAAAATATTCACAATTAAGAAGCTGGAAAGTGAGACTTTTTAAAAATTACTCAAACTCATTAATTGGTAGTCATAATAGTTGGCAATTTATTTAATAATTTACAGCTAATTGATTAATTGATAGCTCTAGTGGACTTCATTCCTCTGGGAAAACACGTTTGTGGCTGCACACCAGCTGGGGTTTTACCTTACAATGGGGTTTTACATTGACAATAGGACTGCGGCTCATCGTGGAAACAAATAGTATGTGACCTTCACGAGAAGCCATGTCAGAAATCCTCCCCCGCGCAGATGCACTGAGACAAGGGATTTTTTTTTTTTAATTAAAGGCTGGAACTTAAGAGTCACTTGTGCACCCCCCTCCCGTCTGTCTGTCTTCCACTCGCCCTCCCCCCCCTCTCATCACCTGTGTGGGAGGCACAAAGCCAAATCCACTCAGCTGGAATTAAACTCACTGGGACCTTACAGATTGCACTGCTCCACTTTAATCACACACAACACACACTCATGTACACACACCTGCACGTAAACACATACGCTCACACACAGACACGCTCCCACACAGCGGATGGAAAGACAGAGGCAGGGATGGAAAGATGTAATTGATAGGAGGGCTGGTAGCTGGTGGCGACTGGGGAGTGTCCACGTCATAGGAAGTAGGTATACACATTACTATGTCACACACACACACACACACACACACGTATAAATGCACACAGTATATAATATAAATACACACACACACAAACTGCTATCACTGGGAGCAGGTGCCACTTTGTCGGCGAAAAAGAGAAAAAACATTTGCAGCGGGGACTGTAGTGATTCTGGATATGCAGAGAAAATAGTTTGGTAACACACACAACATCATTGCCTTGTTGTTGGCAGCTGTGGCTCTGCACCTCCATCATTTGAAGGAAACTCACAGCTTTACCTGCACATATCCTTTTATGTTCAGCAACTAATACAATTTATCTTGCGATCACATGGTTTTGTTTTTGTGTATTATCTATGAACTCGCTCCATCTACTTTTACATCAGTTCATGATATCCTCCATTTCCTAGAATTCCTTTTGACAACCCAGATTATGCTTTCGGTTGTGAGGGCATAGTCATATAAAATTGTTTACAAACACTACATAGTGTCTAGGATTATGTAACATGTGTTGTGGTTACATTTGCAAACCGAGGCTGAGTCAGAATTGGCTACATTGAACTCTCCGTGATGAATTTCCCCCTGTTTGATCATTGATTATCAGTGTAAAGTGAAACAATGTCTCCTAGAAATTACATTTGCTGTTTTACAGTGGGTACGGAAAGTATTCAGACCCCTTTAAATTTTTCACTCTTTGTTTCATTGCAGCCATTTTCCAAAAATCAAAAAAGTTCATTTTATTTCTCAGTAATGTACACTCAGCACCCCATCTTGACAGAAAAAAACAGAAATGTAGAAATTTTTGCAAATGTATTAAAAAAGAAAAACTGAAATATCACATGGTCATAAGTATTCAGACCCTTTGCTCAGTATTTAGTAGAAGCACTCTTTTGATCTAATACAGCCATGAGTCGTTTTTGGAAAGATGCAACAAGTTTTTCACATCTGGATTTGGGTATCCTCTGCCATTCCTCCTTGCAGATCCTCTCCAGTTCTGTCAGGTTGGATGGTAAACGTTGGTGGACAGCCATTTTCAGGTCTCTCCAGAGATGCTCAATTGGGTTTAAGTCAGGGCTCTGGCTGGGCCATTCAAGAACAGCCACGGAGTTGTTGTGAAGCCACTCCTTCGTTATTTTAGCGGTGTGCTTAGGGTCATTGTCTTGTTGGAAGGTAAACCTTCGGCCCAGTCTGAAGTCCAGAGCACTCAGGAAAAGGTTTTCGTCCAGGATATCCCTGTACTTGGCCGCATTCATCTTTCCCTCGATTGCAACCAGTCGTCCTGTCCCTGCAGCTGAAAAACACCCCCACAGCATGATGCTGCCACCACCATGCTTCACTGTTGAGACTGTATTGGACAGGTGATGAGCAGTGCCTGGTTTTCTCCACACATACCGCTTAGAATTAAGGCCAAAAAGTTCTATCTTGGTCTCATCAGACCAGAGGATCTTATTTATCACCATCTTGGAGTCCTTCAGGTGTTTTTTAGCAAACTCCATGCGGGCTTTCATGTGTCTTGCACTGAGGAGAGGCTTCCGTCGGGCCACTCTGCCATAAAGCCCCGACTGGTGGATTGCTGCAGTGATGGTTGACTTACTACAACTTTCTCCCATCTCCCGACTGCATCTCTGGAGCTCAGCCACAGTGACCTTTGGCTTCTTCTTTACCTCTCTCACCAAGGCTCTTCTCCCCCGATAGCTCAGTTTGGCCGGACGGCCAGCTCTAGGAAGGGTTCTGGTCGTCCCAAACGTCTTCCATTTGAGGATTATGGAGGCCGCTGTGCTCTTAGGAACCTTAAGTGCAGCAGAAATTTTTTTGTAACCTTGGCCAGATCTGTGCCTTGCCACACTTCTGTCTCTGAGCTCTTCAGGCAGTTCCTTTGACCTCATGATTCTCATTTGCTCTGACATGCACTGTGAGCTGTAAGGTCTTATATAGACAGGTGTGTGGCTTTCCTAATCAAGTCCAATCAGTATAATCAAACACAGCTGGACTCAAATGAAGGTGTAGAACCATCTCAAGGATGATCAGAAGAAATAGACAGCACCTGAGTTAAATATGAGTGTCACGGCAAAGGGTCTGAATACTTATGACCATGTGATATTTCAGTTTTTCTTTTTTAATACATTTGCAAAAATTTCTACATTTCAGTTTTTTTCTGTCAAGATGGGGTGCTGAGTGTACATTACTGAGAAATAAAATGAACTTTTTGATTTTTGGAAAATGGCTGCAATGAAACAAAGAGTGAAAAATTTAAAGGGGTCTGAATACTTTCCGTACCCACTGTATATTCACATGCAATGTTTGGAGTTAGAAAGAAGTGAGCTTACCAGTCAGTGACTGACCTGTCAGTGGTCCAGTTGCATTCTAATGTAGGTGCAGGAAGAAGAATGTTTATGAAATAAGTGTGAGTTGAAATGCTAAATTGGTGGAGTAGGCTTTAATAAGAAATGTAATCTGGGGGGCATCAAAACGTACCTGTTGCTGCAAACTAATTATTCACGTAATGTTTAAATATCTAGGAGACAGGGTTTGTAAAATGGCTGCTACTTTTCAATGCTGATGAATAAGTGCAAAAAACAGAGGATGTCTGCTTTCACTTCCCTGTAGCTGCTCTGCTAATATCTTCATGTGACATAATGTTGGCTATGGCTGACCAGTTACCTCCCAGAATAGGAAAAATAACAGTACCTTTCTGTTTTTCAGCATAATGTTTTCAGGTGGATTTTTCCTTTAAGGTGAATGTTTCTAGGAGGTTGAGGCTCTTTGTTTGTTTTTTGGCTATACACAGCAAGACACACATGAGCATACATGCATATACACCATGACGACATTAAATCGCCACTCATTAAAAAGGTTATTGGTAAAATCAGTCACATTAAGGCCCCTGCCTTAAAAAAGTTAACTGATTACAAGTCATACAACCTACAGCATCTTAGTCACATTATCATTATCATTAATGAACCATTAACACAGTGAAACCACATTTCAATAAAAAGTCAGTGATCAGATGTCATGTTATTAATACTCAATGATAGAGCATGAGTGGGTGGGCCAGCACTGTGTCATTAAATCGTCAGGTGGACCATCGCCTCTGCACATACACATACAGTGGATTTACAGTGGATTTATTATACTGGCCAGTGTTCTGATTGTTGTGTTTGTAAGATTGTAATTATGATGGTTGTGTTTAAGATGATGTGATGCAGCACGCTGAAGTTGGAGGTGGGTTTAGCAGGCAGTCAGATGGGTTCTGACATTTCCTCTCTCTATGCCATTCTTTAACAGTCTCTCAGAGGAGCTGAGGTAGGGGCTGGGCTGGTGACTCATATGTTGTGTGTCTCCATCTAACTTCCTCCAATCAGTGACAGAGGGAGGGAAGGATGTGGGAGGTTTGACTCTCAATTTCTTGGTTATTTTTTCCTCCTCATATCGGCTGTAAGTCCCCAGGTTGCCACCTCAACCAACTGACTCAGGAAAGAGTTTGGTTGTTTGAGAGGACACGAAGGTTACACATCCCTTATTGCTGGACGCATTTCTCCCCTCTTCTCCCTCACACCGCTCCCTTCCTTTCCACAGAGCTATCAGATAGAATGAGGGGCTAATTTTATCTGGATAACCCACTGCCTTGATTACGAGGAGCTGCCACTTCTTGATAAGACTGGTCTGTGGGTGGGGTGGAGGGTTTGAGTGGTGTAGGGCTGGAGGAGGACAATGAAAGAAAGGGGCCGCATCTAGATTGTCTGTTCCGTCAGTAGTGAAGCACAGAGAGTGTACAAAATCATGTAAACATCTGGTGAAAAACTAATGCAATCACCAAAGCAGGCACAGTGATGGTGATTAAATAAGATGGTTCATTTCAGTGTGATTGCCAATTAGCAGCATTTATCAGCAACAAAATCAGTCAGCACTTTGATTCTCTCAAGACTACTAAAAGAGGTCCAAAGAAGCCAACTTGTCTGTCCCAGTATTCAGGAGCACTGGAAAAACATAACACCAAAGAAAATGCAACAAATATGATGTACTACAGCATATGAATAGAAATAGTCTGAAAAAGCATGACAAAAGACAGACTCTTTGGAGAAAGCTGTTTATAGTCGATGGATGCAAGGGGTTAACGGCTTTCCTGCTGTAGACACTTTTGTTTTGATTCATAATTCAGTGTCACATTTCACATACTGCAGCTACATGACTACTGATATATCATACATGATCAATGTTAAGTTGTGACAGAGCCAAAGTGGGCTATGCATATACCTAACCAGAGTTACACAGAAGTTAACTTCTTTTTCTCTGTGTCTGATTACTGAAGATGACACCGCTGCTGTTCATTTGCCATATTGACATTGTTTCATTGATTAGGATAATGAACAGGGATTCGGGTAAACAGAAGGATTCCACTGGAGATGTTTACTAGACGTGTGTTACTGAAAAGAGTCTTCTTTTCATCAACTTCCTTAATGTTGTCTTCACCACCAAGTATTTCTACCAGCATCAGAAAAAACAGGCAGCCCGGAGTGCGGTCTCCGTGTTTTATCTCGATAGCTGTGTAGCACCAACATGTAGTTGTATGTTTGGAAAGCCTCCACCCCACCCCTCTACTCACCTGATTTGGGTTTCACAAAGGGACCCATTGCCCTTTGCAGCATAAAACCCCAAAACCTGAGCCAACATGGGATTATGCATACTTTAGTAATGAATCAATGAATGAAAGACTGAGTCACAGGTGATGGAGCAGGCTATGTGGGCAGTGGACAATGTCCAAACTAAACCACATCGGGGCTGATCTCTCGCAACCTTGATACTAAGCCAATAGTGTGTGTACCAACAGACACCACAAGTGTTGGCCTAATACCATGAAACTGTCGTGAGAGGTTTGTACCTGCTAATCTCAATGACACACTGTGTTCAGTTAAAACATCAGGGTGTTGGGAGTGTCTTGAAATGTCAGTGGGAGGAAACAGTTTTTGTTTCGTTGCAGGATGTTCTAGAAAGTGAGTTTTGAAACTAAGAGATCTTGGAAAATGTTGTGTCACACATATTGCCCAACATGCCCACAGTCTCAGCAAATATATGAATTATATTTATGTGTGAAGGTTATTAATCACCACCACGAAGAACATTTTTGTTATTTTGAAGCTTCATAATATGAACAAACCCTAAAGGTACTGACTGGTCCCACTGTCATCTGTACTCATGTAAGTAGCCCCTAACAATGACTCACTGATTTGTTGGAGATGTGCGTGTCTGTGTTTTGGGGAGGCTCACATAGGTTGTGTGAGGAATTGTTTATGAGGGCAGAGGCAGACTGACATTAAGCTGCTGTGCCGTCATCAGTGAGAAAAAGACATTAATCCTCCAAAATCCTGGAGGGGCAGAAGAGGGCAGACATGTGGGTCAGACATGCTGAAGCTGAAGGAGCAGGGGCTGAATGTGATTGTGTGTGCGCACTTGTTTTGAAAGATTCATCAACAGTTTGATGACAGATGTTTGGCATTCTATTATTTGAGGAGGTTTTCACTAGAGGCTATTGAGTGTACATATTTTATATAGTCTAGAGACTATATGAAATATGCAATATGTAATATGCACACTATTTGTTCAATACAAATAATGACTGTGCTATATTGGCAAATAGTATACAAGCAGAACTGCAGTCCAATTTGCATAAGCTCACTGGCATCAGCTGCTTCATTCATGCTTCACAATCAGTGGCTCATTCATCCAGCTAACTAATACCATCCAATCAAATTCTTGCAGGTGTTCAACGTGGCCATTTTAACCTGACACTTCTTGCTATTAGTCTTCTGATATGCTATGCTATGATATATTTTCTATAAATGGTAAAGGTTATCTGACAGGACTTAACTGTTTTTTTCTAACAAGAACTGATGTCAAACAAACTGCGACTTTAAAACACACATTTAAAATTTGAAAATATTTTACTGAGTAGCTCTTCAGTTTTGTGTGTGCATTGTGGGAAATAGTGTTCATCAACAACACACTCAAACATTAGTGATATCAGTTCATGATAGTTTGCCTGTTTGCTTTTTTCTGTATTTTTTCTATGATGACTGCAATTGACCCTTTGCTAAGCAGAGATGGGGACTCGAGTGCGACTTAAGTCGCATGCACAGTGACTTCAGACTCGACTTGAGACTCGTCCTCAAAAGACTTCAGACTCGACTCGGACTCGAGGTGCGGGACTCGTGAACAATGTTTATTTTTAGGAAACGTCTGATGAGCTTGCCGTTATTCCCTCTCTCCGTTACCTATAACCTGCATACGTAACACGTAGCATCTGCTGCGCGCGGCCGCAAGGTGAAAGAGGACAACAAACACCGGCAGCTGCTGTGCCATTCATCATAAACTTTGGCTTTAAAACTTCATAAAACAAGACCCAAACAAAGACGCGCTGAACGCAAATAGGTTAGTAACCTGTGGTAAGTAAACATGTTTAGCTCAGCATTGGCCATCTAACGTTAGCTTGCTTCTTGCTTCAGCCACGACCGATGAGAGGTTTACCCCGACTGTCATTCGTTATGAAAAGATGAATGAGCGTTTGTTTACTTGCCAAACTTGTGGTGGTCGATTAACATAATTATTTACGTCCCGCTGGCTGCCATCACGTTAATTATTACCGTTGGCTAGAAAGAGGTAACAGGTTTATTGTTGATCATGTAACCTTAGAGTTTTATTTAGTTATAAAGTTACACTGGTTTGAGAGTCTAGTGGATTGTTGACTTAGCTGTCAGTGATTGCATTGCACATTATGGTTGCGCTCTGTAAGTTAAAAACGGGTTACAGTTTATTGATTTGAGAGTCAGGAGGATGTGTTGACTTACAGTAGTTTATAAGCTGTCATTAATTGCATTGCACAGGTTGTGCTCTGTAAGTTAAAAACTGGTTACAGCTTTATTGTTGACTATGTAACTTTACAGTTTTATTTAGTTATAACTTACACTGGGTTTGAAAGTCTGGGGAGTGTGTTGACTTACAGTATTTAATAAGCTGTCAGTAATTGTAGACGCATTGTACATTAGGCTACATGGTTGTGCTCTGTAAGTTAAAAACAGGTTACAGGTTTATTGTTGATTATGCAACATCACAGTTTTATTTAGTTAATGTTACACTGGGTTTAAGAGTCTGGGGAGTGTGTTGACTTACAGTATTTAATAAGCTGTCAATAATTGCATTGCACATTACATGGTTGTGCTCTGTAAATGAAAAACAGGTTACAGTTACAGAATTCCTTATAGCCATGCAGTTTTATTAGCAACCTGGATTGAACGCAGCAGGTGATACAGCATTCGTAATAACCACGAGAGACTTGAGACTTGACTTGGACTCTTGGTCAGAGACTTGAGACTTGACTTGGACTCTAGCTCAAAGACTTGTGAGCATCTCTGTTGCTAAGCCATGCCCCAAATACACAGCTGACCAATCACAGCACAGTATAGGACTTGCTGACACTTTAATGGCTGCGTTCCATTGACTCTAATGTAAAATGCGTAGTTTTCTAGCTTTTATTGCTCTATTTTTCCAATGATCTGGCCAAATGCTGTTGCTGGGGCACTTGTAATAATTACAGTCGCTACCCAGAGAGTTTGAAAGGAGAAGTACGATTTATTTACTTTCCAAAACCTAAAACAAATCCAGAAAAATGTAGGCTGTAGATTGTTTCTAATGTAATGTTAGTTAGCTAACTTACTACTGAATAGGCCCATATAAACCCACTGTTCTGCTTTTTAATGAATGTAATTGTAAATAGAGACCTACCCATCTGCGATAAAAGTCTGACAGGTCTGACAGTTAGCAACAGTAACTAAGGGGGCGTTGCTTAACGAAGGGTCAATTAGTGCACAGGACACAGTCCTCCTTCAACATCAAAGAAACTATTTGTATATCCATTGATCCACCACTATTGATCTGCTCACCCTAATCAATAGGTTATTCATCTTCTTTGTCCACAGCAAGGTTAACTCCTTGGATTAGGCGTTACGTGACGAGTGGATGTTAATTGACAAATCTCTACAGATTGGAACGTGTAAATGCACAGTACATAATAATATTGAAGGATCTGTTACGAGGTGTGGTGTGTGGACAGAGAGGACCCAAATGCAGCACTCTGAAGGAAGGAGGTTTATTGAGGGAAAAAGGGTGAGAGGGACTGGAGTGGAGGGAGAGGAGGACGTCGGGGAAGTACAGCCACGGGGAACCAAGGAGTCAGGGGACCAGGGAACCGGGGAACATAGGGGCCGAGGAAGCGAGGAGAGGCGGGGAAACAGGGAAGTCCGAGGAGGAGTGGGCCAGTGGATGAGCCCAGCCGAACGGAGGGCGAGGGTGAGTGTACCTGGGAGGGAAACAGACAGAGAGACAAGGTTAGGGAAGACAGCGACAAGGCACAGGGTAAATGAGAAAAACAAGAAACATGGAAGCCTGAACACGGAAGTGGCACCAGGTATGGAGCAACGACGATCAAGCGAGGATGGAGTGGAGAACCGGGGTTTAAATACAGGCAGTCATGAGGTGATTACTGGCAGGTGTGGCAGGCTGACGAGGTGGCTGATGAGATGCAGGTGCAGGTAGTTGGCTGGGCTCAGGAGCAGAGGGAGAGAGAGAGCACACAGGGGAGAAAACACAGGGAGGCAGGCAAAGAACAGGCAGAAAAACTGATAAAAAGGAGAAAAAACCAGGACACTCACCGTCAGCCGGGCTGCCACCACAACAGGATCGATGGTGTGTGCTGTACAGACTTTGAGGCAAATTTTGTGGTTTTTAAATGAAATAAAACTAACAGGAATGTCTTATGTAAAACAAAATGTCACGATAAACACTGACTTTAAACCTCTGTTAATAATACTGAATCTGAATAAAAAATGTTTTTAAACTCACACACACACACCGCGCTGTAAATGAGGAGAGAATTGCCCAATTTTAATTAGTAGCTGTTAAAGTGACTAAGAAACAAAACAAGAGAGCAATAAAAAGAGCAAAAATACATAGAGTGTGAATGTCAGAAAGACTGACCTTTTCTTTGGACCAATACTTTGTGACACTTATTGAGTGAGCGATCAAAGCCCCGATGAGTCATCCTGGTGAAATGTAAATCTCATTCCTGAGTCACTGAGAAAGAAATGATAGAAACAGAGACACACAGAAACATTATGCAGCAGCAGAGAATCAGAATTAAATGTCTTGAGGGAATACCCTTGCATAGTCATTTCTGTTTCTACAGAAGCACAGTGGGAAGACAACTCCCTTTGGTTTGAAGCAGGCAGAAAGGACCAGTAACACAAAGAGTCCAGATGTGGAGGTAAAAGTCCATCTATGTGCACAATGAGACTACTAAAAAGCTTATCTTTGTGCCCATTCAATTCTTTGCCCAGATTCTTGGTTTGAGGTGAAGGTTTGGTGTCGGTCTTGGAGAATTGAAAAGTAAGGGCTTTGACTTTTTTGACATTTTGCAACTTTAAAAACTGAATAAGAAAAAAGATGAGAAAAGGCAGAAATGTTACTTTAACAGCTGCTTTGAAGGCCAACCCATTGTCACTCCCAGGTTTTCACATATGGATGCACTGTTAAGACCCCTTGGCATTAGATTGAAACGCAATGGGGGAAGGTAAAGGTAGGTGTAGGATATATACCAGTAAAGTCCAAGTAAGGAGACAGTTGAGATGGTAGGGCCTAGAGGTCGACCGATTAATCGGCCGATTTTTGGCATTTTTTAACATAATCGGCATCGGCCAATATCCAAGTATATCAAGCCGATTATTAGACAGGCGCATCTGTGGGCAGCCTAGTGTTGTCGTGGAACATGTGTTTGACGCGCGCTGACGCTAGAGTCATTTTCCAGCCGAGTGAGCAGCAGACCTCATCCAGTGCCTAAGGAGCTAACGGTAAGGATTCAATTCTTATTATTCCTTTATATTTAATTAAAAACTTTTGATATGTTACTGCCAACTTTGAGAAAAAACCTGAATAAGACACATGACATTTGGCTAATTTGGATCGTAGTTGAAGTTGCATTATCACAGAAGAGTTGCTATCATGTCACAATAAGTAAGCAATAATTTTGCAATTACAGAGTTAATCTGAGACTTATTTGTTCTGTTTGTGTGTCTTATATTTGAGAGGGTTGTCACTCAATGCAGAGAAATAAGTAATAAAAAAGAGACCAACGCACTATAGGCTAGTAACAGACTGGCTTTGCTTTGCTAACGGGTAGCTACAGACAGACCCGGTGCTAATACGGCACTGGAACCTTAACGACCGTTATCTACCGCACCGAATATCAACGCGGATTTCTGTGCTTCAGTTCGGTGCAAATAGAGGTTAAAAACCAAGCAAATATCGGCCAAATTAAATCGTCAGCATTAATCGGCCATCGGCCGACCCGGATTTCAAAAGATCGGTATCGGCGTGAAAAAAACCATATCAGTCGACCTCTAGTTGGGCCAGAAACCGGACTTTCATGAAGAAGACCAGTATTCATTTTCCCTGTGTTTAAGTTAGATAAGTAACGTAACTTTTGTAACCTAAGTTAGGTAAGTTAAGTCACATACATAAGTATAAGCGATGATGTTTCCTAAACCTAATGTGATGGGGAAGGCAACAGGGGTTTAGCACTAGGACCCAGGTAAAGGGGCAGAGTCTATAAATAGGGAAGGGAAGATCACCTGGTCCTTTCTTTCTGCAGTCACACACCTGAGGGAGCAGCTGAGGCCAGCCTTTGTTTGGTTCTTGATTGGGTAGGCTCTATTTTTAAATAGGTTTTACTTTTAAAAATGTGTAAAAATCTAAGGCTAATAATGCATTTCCAGAACTAGATCTTAGAATAATTTGTAGTTTATTTTATTAAAGAGAAGTTGAAGAATTGTTAAAAAACCTGTTATTTATTAGACTTCGTGGTGGTGAGGGTCCAAAGCTTGGAGTGATTGTCCAAACACATCAGCTAAAGCACAGGTATGTGTAAGATGGTTTTAAACAAGATTTTAGCCTTTTTTATATGAATGTAACAGGAATATTTGAAAATATAGATCCCAGTCACCTGCATGCCTTCAACGGCGGGAGGGGAATGTGTTTCTAAGTCAAACAAGGTATGATAATTGTTACATTTGCTTATGTTTCATGAAATGTTTCTTTTAAAGTGTTTTTGTATCTTACTGTGTTTTGTTTGTCTTGTTTCAAATAGAAGTTATTAGGAGAGCCAACCACTGTTTTTTCCCACCGGTTAGTTTTATTGTGCTCACACTAGATCCTTGAATGGGCCATATTTTGTGTTTCTGGCTGTGTTAAAGGGGGAAACTGAAAGACAGAGTAACCATTTTGCATGGGTGTTTTGTGTAATTAGTGTGTAGCATGCAGATAGTGTTTTTCCATAGTATTTGGTTTAATTGGTTTGAGTGTGTGGGTTATTTCCTTATTTGTTTATCAGTTTGGTTATAATTTGTTGGTGCTCAATTCTACATCAGTTTCCCTGGTAACGCAGTCTAGTCCTGAATTGTGTTTTTCTTTTGTTTTGATGTAACAAATAAACTTTATATTCCTATATTGATATAGTAGCCTCTGGTCCAGTTTGTTCTGGCACTTGTGTATGAAGCAGCGTGTGGTTTACACTAACCAAGAAGTTGTCTTGCCTAAACCTAACCAAATTTCAACTTTCACAACATTAACCACTAGTTTTATTTTGAAAGTCTAACCAGATGATGCATATTTAATAATAATAATAATAATTTCCTGCGATGGACTGGCGACCTGTCCAGGGTGTACCCCGCCTTTCGCCCAATGTCAGCTGGGATTGGCTCCAGCCCCCCGCAACCCTGTACGCGGGATAAGCAGTTGACGATGGATGGATGGATGGAATAATCACAACTTGACTATGGAGCCCTACACATCAAGAAATATTGATAAAGACGTAACCTGGGTGTTAAAAAGCGATGCCAAGGGGGGGGTCTTGACTGAGCGTCCATTTGTGAGAAATGCATCCATAACACACATTGCACTTCCCCAGTTTTCCTCAAATTGCCTTTTTGATACGATCACTTCTTGGCTCTTCACCTACACAGCCTGAACAAATCCAGGCATGCTCACTCATAGTTTCATATAGTCTAGAGACTATATGATTGAATTTATTTTGAAAATTGAACAAAATGGGGGGCGATGGCGCAATGGATAATATGCCTATGGTGTGAGAGACCCGGGTTCAATCCCCCACTGTGACTCATCCACCAATGTGTCCCTGAGCAAGACACTTAACCCCTAGTTGCTCCAGAGGTGACCTCTGACAAGTGTAGCAATTGTAAGTCAATTGTAAGTCGCTTTGGATAAAAAAAGCATCAGGTAAATGTAAAATAAGTTAACTCTTTATTACAAAATATCTCCAGGAATATGCTAAAGATGATCATGACTCATATCAGAGAGTCCAAAGACACATTTTATCTTTTATTATCACTGAGTACATTGCTTCCTTTTCCATGTAACTTCCATTTGTGCTAGTTTACCTTCTTTTTCGTCATCCCATCTCCCTCTGACACAGATTCTAATAATCACACGTAGGTCTAAATGAGAAAAGCACTTCTGGTCTTATTCTGAGTCATAAATTATAAGCTTGATCTGAGAAGACCATCTAAGTGGTAACTCACTGGTAACTGCAGCATTGCCAGAGTAGTGACGGGTCAGCTTTGATCTATGAATTGCTGGTAAATTGTTGATTGGCATAATTCTTTTTTTTTTTCCAGCTCTACCAGCCACTCAGGCAGCTAGTAAATCATCGTCTTGTGTTTGTTTTCATGTTGTAAAAATCAATTTGCCTTGTAAAAAGGTAGAAGAAAAGATCACAAGGTAATTTCCTGTCTCCTGAAAGTCAAGTCACTGACGTAAGCCAATGCTCATTTAATCTACCGTTGCTCCTGATGGGAACGCTTCCTTGATATTAAGTGAAGGCAGTTATACTCTAAACCAGGTTATCTTTTCTTTGTTTGACTGAGTTTTACTGCTATAAAAGCAAAGCTAGGAGTCTTGATAGGAAAGGCTCCGTGGTGTCTGTTCATTAAGGAAGTGATCAATGCCCTGGAAATGAGCCTTTCTACCTGAATTCAATCAGTGACGGAGTTAAAGCCTGTTATCATGAAGTACCTCTGGCAGTGATGAAAGGGTATGAGGCAGGCAGACGTCTCCCAGCTGAGAGGAGCCGGGCGGGGCTGGATGCTAGCAAGGCATTTCCCCTCTGAGTGGAATTCCTAGAGGGGATCTGGAGCAGGAAGCAAGGAGTTGGTCAGTGCTATCCCATAATTCTGTGTAGTTATGTTTGAGGTTTTCTGAGCAGAATTGCTACAGAAAAAAATGTATATAGAAATTATTTTTGCAGGAATATTTCCTTAAAAATGCTATTTGTAATCTGTTGATATGTTCAGTAATGCAATCTAGTTACTGCAAGGTTATTTTACCATGTGAGGTATAGAGGAGAAATCACAGAGCAGGACAGCTTTTCAGCATTTCAGTTTGGAATACAAATAGAAACTTTGTTACAATTCAATGTAAACCTATCACAGTTTGAACAGCTGTCTAGTCTCATTTTTCACATGAGTTTCCCTCAAGTATTTGTGAATAAATCCACAAATACTAATTCATTATTTTCTAAATAAACATACATACGCATAATTTTTTTGTGTGTGTTTAGATTACATAATGCCACATTGTATTACATGGAGCCACTGCTACATATAATACAAGCAAGTTCACTGAAAATGATTTGCCAATTCAAATATATTGGCTGCCCTGTATAATAAAGTGAAAACAAAAAAAATCAACCCACTGTGACATTTTTTTGTTAGCTGCTGATGTAAATGGTCCTCTCCCTCACTTCCGATGATTATGCTTCAACACTCGATTGGTACTGGTCCTGGGGGAGATGGGCTGCAATTTTGGGTCTGCCTGACACAAAGCAGGACCACAGTTACATAAGCAGACCGTATCCTTAATGAATTATGTCCTGTGAAATATATCAAACTACAGTATTTTGAATTTAAAAAGACACATTTCAAGAATAATATATGTGGTGTAAATATAGTCACCTGGATTATGTTCATATAAAATGGATTTTTCAGTTGGTTTATTCCTAATATATTGGAAATCAAATGGTTGCAACATGATTAGGGGGTTAGGTAAGTAAAACCATTCACTGAAGGTCATAACGAAAATGTCTACAGTGGTATCAGATGAGACATGAGAAATGTGACACTGTTTAGACATCTAAAACAACCCAACCCATC